>NW_026868264.1:772034-827972 GCF_020745735.1 Hemiscyllium ocellatum
GAAATCTAATCGAGACTGTGATTGGTGAAATTCACTTTTTTATGGCCCATACTTATTATATTCTTTTCTTTCTCTCTTTTCAGCATTGTCCGGGAAGTGGTGGTGGCACTACAGCAGCAGTATGTTTGAAAAGAGTAGTTTGGAATTGCCCTGTTGTTAGTTGTGAGATTACTTTATGCCTCATGCCCTCGGACTGTCTCACATTTAGCATTCATGCTTCGCTGTGTCTGAACATGCATTAGGTACCATTTTTTTTGTGTTCCGTATTAAATGCTTTCTGTTTGCGATTCGGTCAATACATTACGAGTTAACAGGGGTTCTGAGGTAACTTGCAGCAGCAAAAATCCTCAACTGAGGATCTGGGAAAGTTTCACGAAGCATGGTCAGTCGGAGCAAAAGTAAGGAAGTCGTTCGTTTCTGCAGTGTTTCACAATACTACCTTTCCCGTGAGCAGTCGAACAGACTAAATGATTGTGCTACAGACTGCGACGGCAAGCGCTCCGCTGAAAAGTAATCCTTTAATACCGGTGTAAGCAACGCAAGGTATTGGGGTACACCGCGTGAAACAGAGACTTCGGTGTATCTCATCCATGCTCACCACATCACCAAAATTAAACAAGTCCCGTTCCGCAGCATTTCTCCTCAATCCCTCTAAACCCATCCTATCCAGAAACTCATCCGATTACCATTGCAATTTTCTGAGTGCAATAGCCTCCTCCACTCCCTCTGGTAGCTCATTCCATACACCCACAACCTTGTGAGTGGAAAATGTGCGTCGGGGTCCTTTGTCAATTTCAGACCACTCACCTTGAACCTATGCTCTCCGAGTTTTCCAACTCACCCTAGCTTGTGTAAAACACGTAAATACTCAGTTTACAACCCTTCCATAAAACCATGTCGCAGCCGTTATGCTGCCGGGAAAGTTGTCCCAGCTTTATTCCACTTCACACTCCAGTCCAAACATTGACGACATCCTTGTCTATATTTTGTCACTAATTTCAGTCTATATTTTTTGACTTTTTCAAGATGTCAATTTCCCTGGATAACAACGAGCTATTGGAAAAAGAAAGGTGAAACGGAGAATGGCTTCACTTTCAGTGCTGGATGCCACAGAGCCGCAACGCGCTCGGCTGAAGCTCGTTTCTGTAGTGTAGTGGTCATCACGTTCGCCTCACACGCGAAAGGTCCCCAGTTCGAAGCTGGGCAGAAACTGCTTTGTTCTTCATTGCAGCCTTTTACACGGACAAGAACGGAGCTTCTTGCTTGCTCTCCCATCTGCAAATCTGCCTTCGAAAATGCTCGAACAAATCTGCTCTCTTTGTGAAATGTGATGCCACTTCCATTTAATTAGTGAGCAAAGCATTGTAAAGGCTTGTTCTGATCAGAACCATTGTAAAACCTGGTTCTGATCATAAGTCATTCTGTTTGAGAGTGTAGTTACCGCGTTCTGATCCCTTCCACGAAAAACTGTCCCGCATTTGCATTCCTTGCGCAGGCGACCGGTTCAAAGACAGGGAAGAAGCTGATGCGCTGGTGCTACTGATCAGCGCACCACTGATTCCTGAACTAGTCTGTCTGTCAAATGTAAAACCAAAGTCTTCTCTGCAAGGCCTCATTTGGAAACTCTCTGTCGTTATTCAACGTGCGAGAATTGCAGCAGAGGTGCTGAATCATGGTTTGGATCATTCGCACGTTAGTGACTCATTCAATCAGCAACAGCAATGAAAGAAATTATACTCTCCGAGGAACCTCTTGGACCTGTGCTTTCATAGCACCGCTAGTATTAAGGTGCGCTCCGAGATCTAAGCCATGTTGGAACTGAAACGGAGGAATTGACAGAGAGGCTGCAGAATGACATCGCATCCTTTTGGTTTCATTAAATCACTGACGAGCAGGAAAATGTAAACGGGAGAGCGACTGGAAAGTGAGGCAGTTGCAGCTCTGGTGAAACTCCTTCTTTTTGAGTCACTCAGCAACAAGAGGCGTGAAGGACTCAGGCGTGAGAGCTCTTCACATCGAGAACAAAAAGCACTCAAGGGCAGTTAGCACCACTCCCGGAGTGGGGGTGGGGTGACATAATTACCTTTTGACTTCATTACTATGTTCAAAACTGCCTTTAAATTGAGGTGAACAGAAACTGCATTTCTAATAAGCACCATGAATTTAGCAAGATTTATTGAGTCGCTTCTCGTCGATTCCCACACAGGTTTCCAACTCAGTCGTATCGATGTGGCTCATGTCCAGGTTGAACATCCTTGCAGCCAATTGCACGGTTAAGGTAAAAGGCAAGGAAAGTGGCATCTCGAACTGGCCCCGAGGTCAGAGCATCCTCACAATGTAATCTGTCGTTCTCGGATTGTAATGCTACCTCCGCTTTTAGGGTGGAGAACATTCTTTGGACCCTTATGCTGCAAAACAGACACAGTGACTGAAACTATGCTGCACGGTATAATGTGGAACACGGCCTGCTCAGCTTTGTGCATTTCCCTGTTTCCGGTGTGTTTCATGTTCCATGTAAACGTGAAAGTTGTCCTGTTTCGAGCAATCATTGAGCAAAGCAAGAATCGAAATTGAAGTAATGTCAAGCAGCTCATGGTGATTTGACCAAATCGTAACCGAACATATACTCTCACGCACTCACAGAAACATTTGTAGCTGAAAAGAGTCTGAGTAGGTAGACTCAGCTTACCATTGATTTTTGTCTGGATTGAGGGGCTCCTTCTTTGTGTTCACTCAGCAACCAGAGACATGAAGGTGACTCTGGCAGAGTGCTCTTCACATCGAGAACAAAGAGCACTCAAGGGCAGTTAGCACCTCTTTGACATCTTCTGGGGTGGGGTGGGCAATCACCTTTTGACTTCTGTTAGATCCTCAAAAACTGAAAGTTGTCCTGTTTCGAGCAGAGGACGAAATCATTTACCAAAGCAACAATCCAAATACCAGCAATATCATGCAGCTCATGGTTACTTTGCCCAATCATATCCGAATATACAGTCTCTCATACAGACATTACATTTGTGGCTTTAGCAAATCTCAGAAGCTTGATTCCAGCTATCAAATGATTTTTGGCTGGATTGAATGTTTGTTGCGAGATTGATATTGTAGTTGGTCATATCCCTGCAGCTGTGCCAGCAGGAGAGGGATCCCAGAACTGTTTCCCTGTGACTTTGCTTCTAATGTTTCACAGGAGCACCATGGAAGGTGTAAGACAATACACTGCAGCTGTGGCTGGTTTCGTGGCCAAGTGACCGAAGGAACTGCTTTCTCACTACAAACTCTCAGGTGGCTCGAGTTCAGATCCAACCGCTGCCCTTTGTGGGTGCTGTTTGTTTTACTGCAACCTGTTAAATGCTGCTGTGTTTAAATTCCAACACAACCATGTGGTTTGCTTTTGGAAATGTACCTCTGATTTGGGAGAGTGCACACTCTCTATCCTGTCATGTTTATGCTGTTATGATCACGTTTGCGTCCCACATGAAATGTCCCCGTTCTCAAGCGGTTCTACTGCTGCATCATGTTCCGGCCAAGTTGTGTTATTCACTGTTTTCACTGAAACAGAACGGAGATTGGTATTGCATCGCTGTTGTGAAACAAAATCCTGCAGTGACTTTACTTCTCATTATTTGGTGTTCTGGCGAATGGGAAAATAATTCCACTACATTGTGATGTCATATGGTCTTAAATTTCTTTTATTTCCTTCCCTTCTGCCCTGGAGATGGAGGAAGCAGGCACTGCCGCATTGTTGATCGGATGGGCAAATTAATCTAAACGAGACTGTGTTTTGGAATCTCTTAACTTTTCATTGTCCGTTCATGTTCAGTTCTTTCTTTTCCCTCATTTCGGAGCTTTTCGGGAGGTGGCGGTGCACCAAGTTTCCAATACATTTTGGGAGTGCAGTTTGGAATTGCTCTGAAGGATCTGGGAATGTTTATGGCTGATTGCCCTCGCACTGTCCCCAGAACAGCATTCATGCTTCAATGTCTCTTAAAATGTATGTTAAACAAACTCCCATTTCCCAGCATCTGGCCCCTATCCCACTAAACCTTTCCTATCCAGAAGCTCAGCCGGTTGCCTTTGAAATCTTCTGAGTGTACGAGCCTCCTCCACTTCCTCTGGTCGCTGATTCCATACACGCACAACCTTCTCTGTGGGATAGGTGCCTCATTCCGTTTTATATTTAACCCGTCCTCACCTTAAACCTATGCTCTCCAGTTTTTAACTCGCCCCATATTGCAGAGATCAATAACTCAAATTTTTTCTGTTGACAAACCTTCCTTAAGGTCATGCCTGACGATGAAGGTAAGACGTCCCAGTATGTTCAGGCTCGCCCGACATTCCAAACTGTGCATCCCTGACACCATCTTTGTTTATATTTTGTGAGCAATTTCACGTGATTTTCTTATTTTTTAAATGATGCCAATTACGCTGGAGAATAACCAGCTCCTGGAAACAGAAAGATGAAGCGTTGAGCCGCTGTAAATTTTAGTGCTGGCCGACTCTGAACACCAGCTGCTCGCGGGGATGTTGCCTGTAATGTAGTGGCTGTTAGAGTCACCTCATACACGAAAACTCCCGCTTCAAAATCGGGCAAGAATAGCCTTATTCCCGATGGCAGCCTTTCAGACTGACATGAGCAGAGATTTGTAACTTGCTGTTCACGTCAGCAAACCTGGCTTTGAATTTGCTCGCTCATACATGCTCGAGTGATGAAACGGAATACAATCCCATTTCATTTCTGTGTGAAACATTTTCACAGTGTTCGCCAAACTGGTTTTGAATATGCACAGATGTGTACAGCACTGATGGCCATTCTGTGTCACAGTGGAGTTCCTGGACTCTGATCCTTCCACTAAAAACAGTACCACATTTGCTTTCCTTGGGCAGGCGGCCTGGTTCAAAGCCAAGGGGCAAAGGTTCCCAGCAAAAATCCTCAACTGAGAACCTGGGCATGTTTCATGGGGAATGGTCAGTGGAGTAACATCGTGGAAGCACCCGTTCTGCAGTGTTTCTAAACACTAAATTCAAGAGCGATTGGATTTTAGTATTCTGAGGCATAATTTAAATTGATTGGTAAAATTGGAATTGTTTCTTAATTACCAAACAAAACTGACTTGTTCCACAGCCAACCGTTACATCTTTCCAATTTTTAAGTACAGGCTGAGACTGTGAGCTGGTCATCACAGGTATTTGTCAGCGCTCAGTTCCGAACAGCATTCACTCTCATTTGAAGGTGGAGGGCACGTCTTCAACTTCATAACACTGTTCTCATCACAAAATCCTGCAGCTTCTCATCATGGGGACAGGGGTTGGATTGCAACCGTTCCCGTATTAAATGTAAAGATTTTCACACGGGAAGCGCCATTCATGAGGTGGAGTGGGGATGGGGGAGTTTCTGTAAGCTGTGTCCCAGGCTGTGCAGGGAGCTGCAGTGGCCACTGTCTGTTGACAGCAGGGGTCTGGAGAGAGCAGTGTTTGTCCCTATCTTACTCCATGTGGAGCCAGGAACACAGAATCATCAATGGTTTGGGCTGCAATTCAACCTTGCCATGGATTTTCCGGTTTAAATGGAGCTAGGGTAGTATTCCCTAGTCTGATCTGGAACAACCAAAGCTCCATACCTGGATGGTGTCAAACTACCAACCTTTATCTTTCAGCCCACTGCTGACCATTGGAGTCATACAGCCTGTCACCAACCAGGCGTGCCGATTTCCCTAAAGCAGGAAGGTTAGCGGGGATCTGAAGGGCGGTGGAACAACTGGAGCTCTCACTGTTTTCAGAGTCTGTCACCAATTTTCCTGCTTTCATTACCAAAAGTGTCAGAGAGCTGAGGGGTCTGCAAACACCCAGAGGGAAAGGAACTGGGAATTAGAAGATACCCAGATCGTTCAAAATGACTGCCTGAGCTACATCACTATGACTCTGGTACTGGGATAATTCAAGCACATGGCTTGACAGAATCTGAAAATTAAATACAGAACTTCAGGCTGTTCAGTCCAAATGAGATCCATTAAGATACAGTGGATATTGAATCTCTTCCATATAGCGACTTCATCAAATCCTCCCTGTCAATCTATCCACAAACTTAATTTTTGTATTTCTTCGTCCATTTCCCCCAGCTAATGTGAACATCTTGTTTTCATCTTCCTTATCTATACCAATTATAAGCCAATAAGCTCTATTGCATCTCGCTTCAACTCCAGTTGCTCCATTGCATCCTAAATCACTCCTTAATCTTACTGGTAAATGAATGAGTCTATCCCTCTCTGGACCCTCCCATCCTTCACAATGTATGATGATCTCTGTTGTGAATATACTGATCACCCTCGACCTGGAGGAGGGATAATGCGAGTTTCTGAAATTATCGAGAGGGTGCAGGAGGAACCCAATAGGACTGGCACCTTTGGGAGAGAGAAATAATGTTAATGTTTAGAGACAATTTCTTACTTTATTTTGATTATTCTTTTCTCTCTGCCCTAATAGTGATGGATCTTTGAAGCTTCTTTCTCCAAGGATTTCAAGGAAGGATATATACACAAAAGTATCAAACAAAGGAATTATTTGTCTCTCTGATTTCTCACCTGGACAGACACTGCCTTTATTAAACTTCTTTGAATATTTGAAAAGATTCATAGACAGGAAACGCCAAAGAAACATTGACTCTAGATCTGACTTGATCAATCGATTCATCACAAACTGGAAATAATTGATGTTGAGTGTTGCATCCTCAGTCATTACCAATCACTGCATACAATTTCTCCATCATATCCTCCCTGACGATCTGTACCAAAGTCTTAGTGATTGTTGGTGTATCCCATACCTGGGGGAGGTGTGTTCCAGTTGGAGGTAGTTGGGAGCTGACAGGATGAACTAGGTTGGGGAGTAGATGGGGCTTGGGTAATAGATTCTGGGAGTATTTGAACATTGCTCAGTCAGCCATTATCCTCAAGCCATGCGGGCTGACAGGGGGAGTATTGACCTGTTACTGTCTCTGTCTGTCTGTGAGGAAAGTGAGGACTGCAGATGCTGGAGATCAGAGCTGAAAATGTGTTGTTGGAAAAGCGCAGCAGGTCAGGCAGCATCCAAGAAACAGGAGATTCGACATTTCAGGCATAAAGCCCTTCTTCAGGAATGAGGAAAGTGTGTCCAGCAGGCTAAGATAAAAGGTAGGAGGAGGAACTTGTGGGAGGGGCATTGGTGATGCGATAGATGGAAGGAGGTCAAGGTGAGGGTAATAGGCCAGAGTGGGGTGAGGGCAGAGAGGTCACGAAGAAGATTGCAGAGGGAGTCCCTCCCTCGCTCACTGCACACCCCAGGTCATCTCCTCTGCACAGAAGCTCTTCAGCCACATTCTCAAACAGACTTGCTACCACAGCCACATCTCCTTCCTCAGCACCTGTCGACGGAACCGACCTCGAACTCAGCACTGCCTTCCTAACCTGTAATCTTCTTCCTGACCTCTCCACCCCCACCCCACTCCGGCCCATCACACTCACCTTGACCTCCTTCTACCTAGCGCATCTACAACGCCCCTTCTCCAAGTCCTTCCTCCCTACCTTTTATCTTAGCCTGCTGGACACACTTTCCTCATTCCTGAAGAAGGGCCTTATGCCTGAAATGTCGAATCTACTGTTCCTTGGATGTTGCCTGACCTGCTGCGATTTTCCAGCAACACATTTTCAGCTCTGTCTGAGTGTGACAGAGTGTGGGCTGGGGGTCACTTGTTCCCTTTTTGCCTTTTCTATCTCTCTCACTGTCGCTCTCTCTTTCGCTTCTCTCTCCTCTCTCGTTTTCTCTTTCACACTCTCATTCTTCTGCTCTCTTCTCCACCTCTTCTTCACCCCTCTTCTCCTCCTACCCTCTTCTCCCTCTCTCTCCTCCACTCTCTCTTCTCTCTCCCATCTCTTTTCGCTCTCCCCTCTCTCTTGCCTCACTCTTCTCTCCCCCTCTCAACTCTCTCTTCCCCACTCTCACTTCATCTCTCTCTCTCTCTCTCATTACGGTCGCACGGTGGCTCAGTGGTTACCACTGCTGCCTCACACTGCCAGGGACCCAGTTCAAATCCTGCCCAAGGCAACCGTCTGTGTAGAGTGTGTACATTCTCCCCAGTGTCTGCATGGGTTTCTCACAATCGGTCCAATGGTGTGCAGGTCTGGGTGGACTGGCCATAGTGGAGTTGCCCAAAGGGTAAGGTGAACTGTTCAGACAGAGCAAGGTCTATGTGGGTTACTCTCCTAACCATCTTTCCACCCCTCTCTTTCCCCCAGTATCCTACTCCCCTCTCCTCTGCCACCCTGCCCTCACCTGTCTTCACGATTCCCTCCTCGTTTCCGCCCCCACTTTCACTGTCCTACCCATCTGCACTTCTGTCTTTCACCCAATCTCCTCCTCCCCACCTTCAACCACTCTGTCCTCCCGAATTCTTCTCGGCCACCTCCTTCTGTTCCCACGCCTCCTGCTGTCTATTCCCTCTTTCCATGCCACCACCTACTCCCCCTCACCTCTTCTCTCCCCGCTAACATCCCCCCGCTCTCCTCCTCCTCGCCCCCACACCTCACCCACTCTCCTCCTCCCCCCCTCTGAAACCCTCCTTTGCCCCTGCTGCTGTCTGCCTCATTCTCCCTGCCCCTCTTTCCTCCACCTCTCTCTCCTCTCCCTCTCTCTCTTTCACCCCTATTTTCTGCGCCCTCTCTCCTCCCCTCTCTCTCCTCCCACTCTCTGTCCTTCCCCTCTCTCCTCCCCACCTCTCTCTCCCCCCCTCTTCTCCCTCTCATTCCCCTCTCTCCTCGCCCCTCACTCTCCTACATCTCTCTCTCCTCCCCTCTTCGTACACCCCCTAACCTCCCCCTCTCTCCTTCCCCGCTCCATCCACCTCTCCTCCCATTCTCTCTCCACTCCTCTCTCTCTCCTCTCCCTCTCTCCTCTCTCTCCTCCCCATCTTCCTCATCCCCCTCTCCTCCCCCATGCTCTCCCTCTCTCCATCTCCCCTCTCCCACTCCCCTCTCTTATCCCACTCTCCTCCTCCTCCTTCTCTTCTTCTCCTCTTCCCTCTCTCCTCTCCCCTCTCCTCTCATTCCTCACTACTCTCTCCTCTCACTCCTCATCACTGTCTCCTCTCCCCTTTCTTCTTCTCCTTTCCCCTCTCTCCTCACCGCTGTCTCATCTCCCCCTCCCGTCTCTCCTTCTCTCCTGTCCCCCTCTCTTCTCTCTCCTCCCCTTCACCTCCCCTTCTCCTCTTTCTCCCCTCTCCCCCTCACCTCTCCACTCTCCCTCTCTCCTCATTCCCTCTCCTCACCCTTCTCTTCTTCCACCTCTCCTTTCTTCACCTCCCCTCCTCTCCCCTTCCCCCTGCCCTCTCGTTCCCCTCTTCTCCACACTCACTTCTTCCCCTCTCCCGTCCCCTCTTCTTCACCCCCTCTCCTGAACTCCTTCCCTACCCCCTTGTATCCTCTCCTCCCACCTGTCCTCCCTTCTACTCTCCCATCTCTCCTGCCCCCTCCTCCCTGGCTCTCCTCCCTGTCTCTGCTCCATTTCCCTGTTCACCTCCCCCTCCTTCCCCACTTCCGCCTCTCCTCCCCCTCTCCCCCCTTCACCTCCCACTGTCCTCCCCTCCTCCTCATCTTCACCTCTTTCCTCCCCAATCCTCATGTCCCTCTCTCGTCTACCTCCCACCACCTATCTCCTACTCCACCCCAAACTCCCCTTCGCCTCACACCCCAAACGCCCCCTACGTCCTCACTTCCTCCTCTCTCCTAACCCCTCTCCTTCCCTTCTTCCCCATCACTCATCCCCCCACTTCATTCGCTGTCTCCTCCCGTCCTCCACCTTCCACGTTCTCCCCCACCTCTACTCCTCTCCTTCATTCCTCTCCTTCTCTCCTACAACCCCCTTCCCATACACCCTCCACCACTCTACTCCCCCTTACGCCATCCACTCCTTGCTCCTCACCCCCTGTCCTCCTGTTCCCTCTCCTCCCATCTCTCCTCCTCTCTCGCCCACCGTTCCCAGCTCTCTCCTACCCCCTCTCTCCTACAGCCCTCTCTCCACCCCTTCTTTCCTCTGCCATGCCTCTTTCCCCAATCCAATTATCCCCGCACCTCCCCTTCCTCCACCCTCTCTTCTCCCCCTCCCTCCTCACCTCTCCCTCCCCCCCTCCCCACTCTCCCTTCCCATCTCTCACATTGAAAGATGAGGCACACAAAGTGGTCAAAAACAGCATGAAACTGGAAGATTGGGAAAGCGTTAAAGATCAGAAGAAAGTCACAATAAGAGTGAGAAAGAACCGTAGGAAAGAACAGGAGAGAAAAGATGTACCACATAATTTAAAGACAGATAGCAGAAGTTTCTATGAAAACTTTAAATGAAAAAGAGTGGCTAAGGTAAATGTTGGTCCTTCAGGGGATGAGGAGGGACATTTAGTTATGGGGTGTGATGAAATGGCGGAGGCACTGAACAGGTATTTTGTATCGGTCTTCACAGTGGAGGGCGCTAATAACATGCCAGAGATTGACAAAGAGATGGAGTTGGTGAGGACCTGGAAACAAATATTATTACGGAACGCTAGTGTTGGGCAAGCCCATGGAGCTAATGATAGACAAGTCTTCTGTCCTGGTGGAATGCATCCCAGCGTGCTAAAAGAGACAGCGGGGGATAGAACAGTTGCACCGTCAGTAATTTTCCCAATTTGCTGGACTCTGGGGCAGTTCCAGCAGATTGGAAAACATTGGCGCCGCTGTTTAAAAAGGAAGGTAGACAAAAGATGGGGTAGTATAGATCAGTTAGTGCAACATCTGCCGTGGGGAAAATGCTTGAGTCTCTTATCAAGAAAGAAAGAGCAAGGCACTGCTGGATCCCCAAGTGAATACCTTCCCACACATGGAACAGCTGAACGACTTCTCCCCCATGTGAATAGGGTGATGTTAAATAAAGACCATTGAATTTAAGACATTTACAGATCTTAAAGTTTTTTTCTCCCACAGTCAGGGGAAAGCTCTCTTGTCAGTGTAAAGCCACTGGTGTGACATGAAGCTGGATGACAAAATAAATCTCTTCGCACAGAATGTCTGTGTCAATGAGTCTCCAGTAGGTCTGTGAATTTTCAATCCTTCTCACAATCCAGATATTTCCATGGTGCTGATCTCCTCGCATATCTCCAAGTTGGATGATCTGGTGAATCCTTTCCCATAAACACAACATATTTATGGCTTCTCTGTCTGTGAATGTTTTTAGATTGTGAACTGGATAATGTTAAATAATTTCTGCAGTCAGTTCACTGGAACACTCATACACTTATGTGTGTGTGTGTGAGTGTGTTGTGTGTATGTGTGTGTGTATGTGTGTGTGTGTAATGTGTGTGTGTTGTGTGTGTGTGTGTGTGTGTATGTGTGTGTGTGTGTGTGTGTGTGTGTGTGTGTGTGTCCTGTGTTGGCTTGACCACACACAATGTTGTTTGAAACCTTTGCTCACTGACAAACAAGATAATCATGTTCCCTTTATGGCCAAATGAATATCGTGACTCTGTTGGATCTTTATATCATGTTTGATTTCTCTCACTTCTGGCGAGAGGTGCAAGTGGAGTTCAATGCACCTAAATGTGAGGTGATGCACTTTGGAAGAATAACAGGAAGGCAGAATACTGGGTCAATGGAAAGATTTTGGTAGTGTGGATGTGCAGAGGGATCTTGGAGTCCGTGTCCATAGATCCTTGAAAGTTGCCATCCAGGTGGATAGTGCTGTTAAGGGGGCATACACGTGTTAGGTTTCATTGGGAGAGGGATTGAGTTCTGGAACCACAATATCATACTGCAACCATACAAAATGATGGTGCGGCCACAGTTGAAATTGTTTACAGCTGTGGTCGCCCCGTTACAAATACGATGTGGAAGCATTGGAAAAGGTGCAGAGGAGATTTATCAGGATGGTGCCTGGTCTGGAGGAAGGTCTTATGAGAAAAGCTGAGAGACTTGGGTCTTTTCTCATTGGAAAGAAGGCGGCTAAGGGAGGATTTATAGAGACATACAAGATAGTCAGAGGATTAGATAGGGTAGACAGGGAAAGCCTTTTTCCTAGGATGAGGACGACAGCTTGTACGAGAGAGAACAACTATAAATTGAGGGGTGATAGATTTAAGACAGATGTCAGAGGCAAATTCTTTACAGAGAGAGTGGTAAGTGTGTGGAATGCCCTACCAGCTCAGGTGGTCAACTCAGCTCCATTAGGGAGTTTTAATTAATCCTTAGATAAGCTCACAGATGATTTTGGGATAGTGTAGGGGACGAGTTGAGAAAATTCCACAGGTCGATGCAACTTTGAGGGCTGAAGGGCCTGTTCTGCGCTTTATTGTTCTATGTTCTATAATCTGAATCTTTTTCCACGGTAGAAATGACAAATTCTAGAGGACATAGATTTCAGGACAGGGGAAATTTAAAGAAAATAAAAACCGAAAGAACGGAAGATGCGGTTGATCAGAAACAAAAACAAAAGTTTCTGGAAATGTTCGACAAGTCTGGAAGCACCTGTGAAGAGAAATCAGAGTTCACATTTCTGAAAGGACCCGAAACATTAATGGATTTTTATTTTCTCAGATGCTGCAAGACCTGCTGAGCATTTCCAACAGCATGTGAAAGTTTCAAGAGAGTTATGTCAGGCAAGTTTTAATACAAAAGGTGATAGTTGAGTAGAATGTACTCTCCTGGGAGGTGATAAAAGCAGAAACAATCACAATGCTTAAGAGGCATTTGGGCAGGCACATAAGCAGGCAAGGGTAGGCAGGGATATGGATCATGTGCAGGCAGGTGAATTAGTTTGGAACGACATGGTCATGGTCTGCACAGACATGATGGGCCAATTATTCCGGTGCTGTAATGTTCTGTTTTCCAAGGGGCACAATGTGTGGATCGAGAGTTAATGTTTTTTTTTAGAACATACAGTGAGTTGATACATTTTGAGAGAAGCAATGTAGAAAAGAAATATATATTTGCATGGCACAGACACAAAGAGTAGAGACTGAGGGAAGGGGGCAAGGTGTACAATTCTTTAAAGGAGAGAGACATAATCAAAGTGTTTTGATCAAAACATATGGGATCCTGGGTTTCATTAAACAATTTCATTGACTAGTTAGGTCACAGTCAATCATTGTGTCCAATTCAGGTCAACAGATTCCTGATCTTCAGGGTGTGGAGTACAGACATATTGGTGTGGTGCACTGATGAAGAAAATGCAGTCACTGGATTGATTTGGAAAAAATGCTATTTTCTTTGAAGAAATCAAGTTGAAAAAATCATGATAGAATAAAATGGATATGATTATAACACATCTAGATAGAGCAGACAATAAAATAAATTGCACTTGATAGGTGATGGCTCAAAATTTAAGATTAGGTATAACGTTTTGAGAAAGTGGGAGATGAGCAATTGTTCCACTGGCTGGAAATATGCAGAACATGCTGCCTATTATGGTGGTGCAAGTAGAGGTGATCCATGATTAATGAATACAATTATATCAGATATGAGAGAAATAAACTTTCAGGTTTTGGGAACAGCTGGAGAATGAGAATAAGGATTCTGCTACAGAGAGCCAGCTTGGATTTGATGGGCCCTTTCTGTGCCATAACATGTTTTTTTTGTACTTGCTTAACTTGTTCCGGTTGTTTGTCTTCAGGGGTTAGATTATCATCAAGGTAAATCTACTCTGTGTTCATGCTCAGACCAACACAGGTTGTCCTTCCACAGCAGGAGATAATGTTTACTGTTTTATACTGGGTTCTGGAGGAGTCCCTAGGTAGTGTACACAGAACTGAAAATCTGCTCTAGGGTTTTTAACCAGGACTGTGAATATCTTGGAACATCTAATGCCACACCAATGCCTGGAATGCTTTCTAACTGACTGACTAAATGAAATATGTTCCTTCCACAGCATGTTGCTGGCTGGATTTCTGTGGTCAGTGTTATTACACAAGGATCAGAATTGGATAATCTATTGTCTGTAACATATACCAATGATTAGCATGGAAATGTAAATGATTTAATTAGCAAGTTTCTAGATGGTACAAATTGATGAAGTTGTGAATCGTGAAAAATGGTGTCAATGGATACAGCAAGAAAGAGATCCGTTGGTAAACCCATACGGAGATAGATTTTAATCCAGACAAGTGTGAGGTGATGTATTTTGGGAGGCTCATTGCAAGAGGAATGTATTCACTAAACCGAAGGCCTCTCAGCAGCATTGATGTACAGAGGGATCTTCAGGGGCAAGTTCACAGCTCCCTGAAAGTGGTGAAGGAGGTGGATGGCAGGCTTGCCTTCTTCTGTCAGGAGTGATTATAAAACTGTCATTAGGCCACCTTTGGGGTATTGTGTGCTGTTTTGATCACCATATAAAAAAGAGGATGTGGAGGCTTAGTGCAGTGAGAGAAAAGGTTTACAAGGATGTTGCCTGGATTGGGAGAGGTTGGAAAGACTTGGATTTTTGTCTTGTGAAAGTCAGTGGCTGCGGGTGATCTGAAAGGCTCAGAGAGTGAATAATCTGAATCCTTTTCCACGGTGAAAATGGCAAATTCTAGAGGCCATAGATTTAAGGGGAGTAGGGGCAAGTTTAAAGGAAATGAAAACTGAAACAACTGAAACAACTGCAGATGCTGTAAACCAGAAACAAAAACATTTTCGGGAAATGTTCAGCAGGTCGAGCAGCTTCTATGAAGATAAATTAAAGTTAACGTTTCTGAGGAAGGGTGACCAGACCCGAAACATGAACTGATTTTTCTTCACAGATGCTGCATGATCTGCTGAGCATTTCCAATAACATGTGCAAGTTTAAAGGCAGTTGTGTTGGCAATTTTCTTGTGCAGAAGGTGGATCAGTGACTGGAATGTATTTGCCTGAGAGTTGGGAAAAGCAAAACAATCACAACGTTTAAGAGGCATTTGGGCAGACACATAAGCAGACATGGGTTGGCAGAGATATGGATCATGTACAGGCAGATGGAATTAGTTTGGAATAGCTTCATGATCCACACAGACATGGTGGGCCGATTATTCCGGTGCTACACTCTTCTGTTTTCCAGGCGGTAGAATGTGTGGAGGAGAGTTAATAATTTGAGTGGAATATGTCTCTTCATGAGAACACACAATAAGTTCATTCATTTTGAGAGAAGCAATGTAAAAATATTATATTTGAATGGCACAGACACAACGTGCAGGACAGCAGGAATGGGGCAATGTGCACCACTTATTAAAGGAGAGAAAACATAAAGTGTTTTGGAAAACAAATGGGATGCTGGGCTTCATTAATGGGGGAATGATAACAAACTCATGGAAAAGATGCTGACCATTGACAAAGCTCTAGTTAGGTCACAGTCAATCATTGCATCCAATTCTGGTCAACAGATTCCTGGTCAGAACGAGGAAGTTAAAATACCATAGAGGGCCTGTTCCATACCTTTTGCTTCTCCTTCAGGACACTGTGGGTCTCAAGGGTTAAACATTCCCTTGCCAAAGGCCATATTTCATTAACTGAAGGCCTGTACTCTTTCAATACAGACAGAACACCTCAGAAGGGGGGAGGCTGACAGTATCTCAAAATAGAACCTCTTGCAGCCACACATGTGGATTCCCCCGTAACCCCAGACAGAGGAATTTGCCCTTTCCAGACAAGACTGAGAGCCCTGGGCACAACCCTGTTAAACTGCCTCCCGCTCCCATTGTCTTACCTCCCCTCCATATTAGCATAGGTAAGTGAATCCCCCATTTACTGAAGGAAGAACCCTCCAGCCTTAATCTCTTCCCATCAACACATAATCATGAACAATACGATAATCAGTTTCTGTAATCCATTCATACGTTAACGCAGGACATCGCCATTCATCAAGCTTTGTAAGGTCATAATTACCAGCTTTAAACTATGTAATGACAATCGCCCATGTGACTGATATGTCTTTGTCTAATTCCTATTAAATATACTGTCTCTGTGGGTAAGGCAGAGATTCATGAAGAAGAGTCTCTACAAGTCTCTATACTAACCTGGCAGGGGAGATACCATGATCATTGCGGTGCGCTCCCAGGACGAGGCTATCCCATTGCACTTCGGGTGTGCTGACGCCTGCGATGTCACCAAATGCGGGATACTCAACAGCAAAATTTGTGGTAGTGGGGGTCTGCGTTCGCGCTCTCCCCTTGTGGGCGGCACGGTGGCACAGTGGTTAGCACTGCTGCCTCACAGCGCCTGAGACCCAGGTTCAATCCCGAATCAGGCGACTGACTGCGTGGAGTTTGCATGTTCTCCCCGTGTCTGTGTGGGTTTGCTCCGGTCTCCTCCCACAGTCCAAAGATGTGCGGGTCAGGTGAATTGGCTGTGCTAAATTGCCCGTAGTGCTAGGTAAGGGGTAAATGTAGGGGTATGGGTGTTGCACTTTGGCGGGTCGGTGTGGACGTGTTGGGCCGGAGGGCCTGTTTCCACACTGTAAGTAATCTAATCTAAAGTCGACACTGGGGCACCTTAGAAACGCTTTGAAACTCTCGCCTGCTGCCCAATAATAAAGCTACTTGTGTCTTTAGGATTTGTGGAACAAAATAGGCATCAACAATGAAGGATATGAGTGATCTTCAGAGTGTGGAGTACAGACTTACTGGAATGGTTCACTGATGAAGAAAATGCAGTCACTGAATTGATTTGAAGAAATTGCTATTTTCTTTGAAGTAAACAAGCTAAATATATTGGTTGATTTTTTTTCTCTTTTTCACACCAAGTAATGAACAACGGTTTTGGCAGTTCATAAAGTTTTGCATATCGAGAACTTAGCTTTGGAAATGTTCACAACATCATTGAACATGCAGATTCACACTGGGTAGAGACTTTTATTTTCCTTTATTCATTCACAAGATGAGGGTGTCGCTGGCCCGGCAGCATTTCCTGCCCATCCCTAATTGCCCAGGGGGCAGGTAAGAGTCGACCACATTGTTGTGGGTCTGAAGTCACAATGTAGGCCAGACCAGGTAAGGATGGCAGCTTCCTTCCTGAAAGGGCATTAGTGATCCAGATGGGTTTTTCGGAAAATCGATTAATGGTCATCATGAGACTCTTAAATTCCCGAGTTTTTAAAATTTAATTCAAATTCACCCATCTGCAGCAGTAGGCTTTGAACTCAGGTCTCCAGAAGTTTATCTGGGGCTTTGGACTAACTGTCCAGCGACAATATCACTCGGCCAATACTTCCCCACATCACTGCCCATCTGCACAGAGTAAACAGCGATTTTCTGGTACATCAGGACTGACATCAGGACTGGTTAATCACACATACATTTGCTGAATAATTGCAGGAGTTGGATGTTGATGGGCTATTGACATCCATCTATGAACCATGTGTATTCTGAGGTTTGTTTCTGATCATGATTGGAAACAGCATCGGTCTTGTTATCTTTTGGGGATAAAAACAGTTTCAATTAGCTTTCTGTTAAATACCTAGCAATAAAGTCGATCCCTAACTCTCAGGCAGATTAGTTTCCTTTGAAGAGCTCCTCATCCCCCAACCTCCTCCATCCTCACCCCAACAGTACAATAATCTCACAGAGTTTCTTTGTGACTATGAATGAGACAATCTGATCAGCTGCTTCTTTCCCTACTCCTATGTCAAGTTGGATCTTAAACTCCCCTTGCTGCAGTTGTGATCCTGCATCATTGTACAGTGTTGCTCGTATTTCATGTCTTGGACTGTCAGTGTTCATGATACTGCATGTAGCTTCTTGTACATCGGGTTTACAGTGCAAGAGTTTAGCTCTTGCCTTCCAACAACAGTAGAGTCGTACTCCAACAAAGCTTACAGAATCACGGCCCAGCATATTCCCCAACTTCCCTCCTTCCATCAAACCAGAGGATCAGCCCTCATTCAACTGAGAGAATTCAGGAGGGCATGGCAGTAACAGCAGCATGAATACCTAAAAATGGGGTGTTCACCTGATGAAGTTACCAAACAGCATAAGCAGCAAGTGATAGACAGAGCGAAGCAATCCAGTAAACAACGGAACAGATCTAAGATCTGTAGTCCAGCCACAACCAGTTGTGATTGAAGACAAAGGACAGCTGGAGTCCTGAAGACAGTTCTCTCCAAGATATTAATCAACAAGAATGTCAGACTGGATTAATCATCATAAAACTGAAGTCCATTTGATATTAATATGTTTACAATCAGTGTTCAATTCACCACGTGTAGCTGAAGGTAAAGATAATCTTCAAGTGATTGTAACAGTGAAGATACCTGAATACTTATTCAGCAAATTAAAGCCTGTTGTGTTAGTAATAATTTTAAAGAGATATTAAAAGTAAGGTGATTTGAGTATAATGGAAGAAATTTATTGGTGGGTATCTGATAATTCTGTTTTAATGTGAAGTTAATTTAGGATTAGTTAACAAATACACACACGGTAGGGAATCCCAGTCCCATGGAGTGCACATCCAGTTCCATGTGGGAAAACCAGGACACTTCTTGTATCAGCAACAACCACAAGAACACAGAAGTGACACTGGAACACTAGTTTGACCAAGGCGAAAGTACTGCACTCACTCATTGTCCCCACATTCCAGGATTGATGTGATCACACCAGAGAGGGGACAGAGAAGATTGATCAGAATGTTTCTCTGATTGGAGAATTTCTGCTCTGAGGAAAGATTGGATAGGTTGGGGGGTGGGGGGTTTCCAAGGAAGATGAACTGAGATTAAATTGATGTGATAAAATGCTGAGGAATCCAGGTAGAATGGATAGGAAGCAGCTATTCATTAACAGAGCCATCAGGAACTAGAAGTTTTAGATTGAAGATAATTCTCAGAAAAAAAGGGGAAAGGAGAATGTATTTCCCACAGAAATGGTGGAGAGCAGGATCTCACTGATGGGGTGACAGAGGCAGTTACCAGCATTACATTTGAATAAAAGTACGTGGATGGAACTGAAATGTTGGAACGTGCAGGGCGATGGACTAAGTTCTGCAGAATGGGATAAATGCGATTTATTTGACATTTCTCCAGAATATTAAACTCCAGTCCAATTTGAGAAGTTAAACATCACGAAACATACTTTAGCAGGACTTATACAGTTAATAGTAAGTTCCTAGGGAGTGCTGCTAAACAAAGAGTCCTTGGAGTGCAGGTTCATAGTTCCTTGAAAGTAGAGTAGCAAGTAGATAGAATAGTGAAGGGCGGCAGTTTGTCTGCTTGCCTTTATTGGTCACAGCATTGAGAGGTCATACTGAGGCTGTACAGGACATTGATTCGGCAACTTTTGTAATATTCCATGCAATTCTGGTCTCCTTCCGATCAGATGGATGTTCTCAAACTTGAAAGGGGTCAGAAAATAATTATAGGATGTTGCCAGGTTTGGATAGGCTGCTTTCCTTGGAGCATCAGAGGCTGAACGGTGACCTGAAAGAGATTTTTAAAATCAGGCCGGCATGGATAGGATAAATAGAGAAGATATTTTCCCTGCAGTGGGGAGTACGAAACTAGGGGACTGGGAGGGGGTGGGCGGAGGGACAGAGAGGGTGGGTGGATCGAGAGTGGTGGGACAGAAATGGGTGAGGACAGAAAGTGGGCTGAGAGGGGAGGGGAACAGATGGGGGAACAGAGGGGGTGACTGACGGTTGGGGGGGCGACCAACAGAGAGGGGGAACAGACCAAGCGGGGTGCAACCGACGGAGGGAGGGGAGGGAAAAGATGGGTGTGCAACCGACGGGGGAGCGACTGACAGAGAGGGGGAAAGACTGAGGGCGCGACAGACTGACAGATAGGGGGACAGAATGATCGGGGGTGGGGAGAGGGGCGACAGGGATGGCGGTGACCAAGAAAGGGCTGACCAATAGAGAGGGGGAACAGACAGAGTGGGAGGAGACGGAGGAACACAGAGGGGGAAGATGGAGAGTTATTTTTTAGATCTACAACTCAACCCTTTTCCTGTTTTCTCCTCCTCAGCTTAATTCCATCTGAAGGTCACAGAACAACTGCATAGTTTCTGTAGAGTTTCAGGGAGATCAGGTGCTGAACATGGCATTTGTAACATGCTGATCAATAAATGGACTCTGGTTCGACTCCACTGTCTGTGTGGTGTTTGCACATTCTCCCTGTGTGTCTGCGTGGGCTTCCTCTGGGTGCTCTTAATTCCCTCCCACAAATCCAAAGACGTGCAGGTTAGCTGGATTAGCTTTGGGTAATGGTAGGTTACAGAGTTAGGGTGGAATGCTGTTCCGATGGTTGGTATGGGCCGAAAGGCCTGCTACCACACTGTAGGGATTCTGTCACTGAGTATAGGGTTAGGAGGTCACGTTGTGGCTGAGTAGGGCACTGGTCAGGCCACTGTTAGAATACTGCATTCAATTGCAGTCTCCCTGATTTCAGAAAGATGTTACCAGAATAGGACTCAACCTCTTAATGGCAAGTTCTTGGGAAGTGTTAACAAACAAACAGACCGTGCAGTGTAGGTTGATAGTTTCTTGAAAGGTGTGGTTGAAGGTAGACAGGTCGGTGAAGGTGGTGTGCGGTATGCTAGCTGTTATTGGGCAGTGCATTGAGTATAGGAGTTGGGAGATTATGTTTCGGTTGCACAGTTTATTGGCTCGGCCACTTTTGGAATGTCCACTGCTTTGAATTCCAGTCTCCCTGCTATAGGAAAGATGTTGGGAAATTGGCAAGAGTTCAGTAAGGTTTTACCAGGGTGTTGCCAGTATTGGAACATTTGAACCATAGGGAGAGGCTGAATAGGCTGAGGCTATTTCCCTGAATCACTGGACACTTTAGGTGGCTTTATCGAACTTTATAAAATTATGAGGAGCAGTGATCGGTGACTAGTCATGGTTTATTTTTTCCCAGGGCAGGGGAGTCCAAACGAATAATGTGAAGTTTTTTGGAAATGACAAATTCTAGAGGAGAGGGCAAAGTTTAAAGGATATGAAAACCAAAACAACTGCAGATGCTGTAAACCAGGAAGAGAATCAGAAGTTTCTAGAAAAGCTCAGCAGGTCTAGCAGCATCTGTGAAAAGAAATTAGAGTTAACATTTCTGAGGAAGGGTGCCCAGACCGGAAACTTTAACTGATTTTTCTTCACAGATGCTGTATGACCTGCTAAGCGTTTCCAACAACATCTGAGCAAGTTTAAAGGGAGTTGTGTCTGACAAGTGTCTTGTGCAGATGTCGATAAATGACTATAATGTATTCTCCTGGGAGATGGGAAAAGCAGAAACAATCACAGTTTAAGAGGCATTTGGACAGACACATAAGCAGGCATAGGTTGTCAGGGATATGGATCATGTTACAGGCAGATGGAATTAGTTTGGAATGGCATCATGATCTACGCAGACACGGTGGGCTGATTACTCTGGTGCTGTAACTGTTATGTTTTCCAGGGGATAGAATGGTTTTTGAAGAAGTAACAAAAATGATTGATGAGAGCAGCCTGGTCGACATGATCAACGTGGACTTTAGTAAGGCGTTCAGCAAGCTTTCTCATGGGAGACTGGTTAGCAAGGTTAGATCTCATGGAATAAAGCGGAAACCAGCTATTTGAGTACAGACCAGGCTCAAAAGTAGAAGATAGAGAGTGGTGGCGGAGGGATGCTTTTCCGACTGGAGGCCTGTGGAGTGTCTCAAGGATTGGTTCTGTATCCACTATTTTTCATCATTTATATCAATGATTTGGATGTAAACATAGGAGGTATTAGTAATTCTGCAGATGACGCCAAAACTGGAGGTTTAGTGGACAGTGAAAAAGATGACCAAGGCTGCAATGTTTCCTGCAGGTGTCACCATTTCAGATGCTGCCCGTCCTGCTGGGGATCTCCAGCACTTCTTGGTTTTGTTGCAGATTTCCAGCATTTTGCTGAAGCACATGGAGACAGAGAGCTGTACAGCTCCAGATTTTGTTGACTCTGCAGGACTGATGGATGACGAGGGACTCAATCCTCGTTTAATCCTCCTTTCCTTTGGTTTTCGGAGTCGCTGACTACATCACTAATATTCTACGTCCCACTCCCTGACCTGAATCTGACCCATCTAACCCGACACTTCAGATCCCATCCCCCTGCCAGACTAGTTAATACCTCACCAATGGAACTGGCAATAGCGCTCCCCCCATCCCCACCCTCCAGGAGATTTGACCCAGCTCTGCACAGGGGTAACCAGTCAGGCTGGTACAGGTCCCAATTCCTTAAGAATCTAAGCCCTTCCATGGTACACCATTTCTCCAGCCACACATCCAGCTGATCTACCCTCTTATTCCTGCTCTCACTAGCATATGGCACTGGGAGCAAGTCTGACATCATTACATTTCAGGAGCTGCATTATAATGTGTCCCTGCTCTCCCAATATCCAGCTTTCAACCACTCATCCCTTTATTTCATTATGTCATTGGTATCAGGTGTTGTACAACCACAGGCTGTTTACCCTCCAGCTCCAGAATATCCTGTAGCTGCACCATGATATCGCGGATCCTATCACCAGGGAGATAACATACCATCCTGGATTCATGGCTGTGGCCATAGAAGTGCCTGTCTGTAACCCTGACTGTTGAATCCCCTGTCACTCTCTTTCTTCCCGTTCTGGGCAGCAGAGCTATCGACAGTGTCATGAACCTGGTTGTTGCTGATTTCCCCTGAGACCGACACACACACACAATCCCAAGCAGTATACATTATCTGTTTGGGAAGGGAATAACCACTGGGAACTCCTGCACTTCCTTCCTGAGCCTTTTACTTGATCTGATGGTCCCCCATTCCCTTTCTGCCTGTGTAACCCTCACCTGCAGTGTGACTAACTCACTGAACATGCTGTCCATAACATTCTCAGTATTGCAGATGCTCCACAGCGAGTCCACGCACAGCTCCAGGTCTGAAAAGCAGTTTCCCAGTAGCTGCTGATGGCACATTTCCTGCACACACAGCTGTCAGGGACACTGCACATTTTACATTATCAACATTGTACAAGAGAGAACATACGGGGAGTCTCCTGTCAACAGTCTCTCATAGATTAGTAGTCTATTTCCTCATTTTATATTTATATGACCCCTTCCAACTTCAAACATGTAATAAAAATCCTGTATTCTTTACTTAAGCTGATATGTTATACCTTAAAAATGGTTACAAAATCTCCACAGGTATCGCTTACAAACTGGCTGTTCCCTTTGGGACCATGTGAATTTCTGAATGGGCTGAAACAAAACGGAGTTTCAGCTTCACCTTCTCCCTGTCCCACCTCGCTCTGTTTACACCCAACTCCAAAACACTCTCATTGAGCCAAGCAGCCCTCACAGTGCAGCCCTGTCATTGTCATTGTCTGCTCACCCCTACACTGCCCTCAGCCTCCTGTACTGTTCCAATACATCTCAATGGGAGCTCAGGGACAGCACCTCATCTTTCAATTCAATCCTTTGTAACCCCAGAGTCAACATGGACCTCAGCAGTTTCTGGGTGAACAGACAGTTTGAATCTGGAACATTCCACCTAAAAAGGTACTGGAATTTGACTTCATAAAGAGTTGCAGGGAATTGAAAATAAGGAGTTTACAGGTGAGCATCATGAAGTGGGTGATTGGGACTAAATCTGACAGTCCCTACAAAGAGACAAAGTGCAATCTGGACAAATCTGTGCTCCCTCTCAGACCAAAGCAGACCCTGAGCTTCCAGTTGCCTGCCACTTTAACACACGAGCCTGTTCCCTGGCCAACATCTGTCTCATTCTTAATGCAGTGTTCCAGGGAAGCTTGATGCCGAACACTCCAGAACACACCAAATGGCCCTGTATTTCAAGGACGGCAATTTCCCCTCCCATGTGGTCAACAATACCCTTCAGTGTATCTCCACCACTTCCTGCACCTCTGCCCTTGAACCCCACCTCTCCAACCGCAGCAAGGATAGAACCCCCAAGTCCTCAATTTTCAATCAGATACAACACATCATCCTCTGCCATTTCCACCACCGACAATCAGATCCCACCAACAGATATCTTTCCCTCCACACCCCTTTCAGCATTCCTCGAGACCATTCCCGTGACTTCCACATTAGATCCATGCTCCCCACCAACCCACCCTCCACTTCCAACACCTTTGCCTGCCATTGCAAGAGGTGTAAAACCTGTGCCCACACCTTCCCCTCACCTCCATCCAAGACACCAGAGGTCCCTTCCACATCCAGCAGAGATTGTCCTGTACATTGAATAACCTCATCTATTGTTTTCATTGCTTTCTACAACGGGGAGACAGGACGCTAACTTGCAGAATGTTTCAGGGAACTTTTCTGGGAGACATACACCAACCAACCCCACTGTCCTGTGGCTAACCATTTCAACTCCCCCTCCCACTCTGCCAAGAACATGCATGTCCTGGGCCACCTCCACCACAAAATCCTAGCTACATGACTCCTGGAGGAAGAAAACCTCATCTTCTATCTTGGGACCCTTTAACCACTGAATCAATGTTTCGTCATTTCCTCTCCCCCACCTTATCCCAGATCCAGCCCTCCAACTCAGCACCACCCTCTTGAACAGTCCCACCTGTCCATCTTCTTTCGCAATTATCCCACTCCACCCTCTCAACATTACCCTCCACCAGCATCTTCCTATCGCCTTCCCAGCTACCTTCCCGCCAGCCCCACACAAATGCTATTATCTGTCAGTCCTCTTCCCCACTCTCACATCCCTGCTGAAGGGCTTAGGCCCAATATGTCAATTCTCCTGCTCCTTGGATACTGTCTGACCTGCTGTGCTTCTCCTGCGCCAAACTTTAACATAAGCTGGAAGAACAACACCTCATTTTGTACTTGGGGACCCTTCAGGCCTCTGACCTTAAAATGGAACTCATTAATTTTAGGTCCTAAGTCTCCCATGTCCTCGCACCATAGTCCCCCACCCCACACACCAGGCCTTGTTATTACATCGCCTGCCATTACACATTACCTATGGTTAGTCACTAACAATCTCCATTAACATCTATTCACCCTCCCCCAGCCAGATCATTATCCATTCCTTTGTCCAATTGCTCCTGTATCTCATTTTGGACTATATCACCACCTATCACATTTACTCCTTAACCCCTACCTTCTGCATATAAACTGACATTTTTTCTCAGTCACATCAGTTCTGAGGAAGGGTCAGCGGATCCAAAATATTAACTCTGATTTCTCTTCACAGATGCTGCCAGACCTGCTGAGCTATTCCAGTATCTTCTAGCTGTTGTTTCTGATTTAAGCATCCACAGTTCTTTTGGTTTTCATTTACTGGGAGTTTCTAATTCAGGTCTAGCAGCCTACATCATGAGTTTATAAACCCTCCCAGTCCACACTAACTCCATTTCTCTCCCACTCCCTTCACACTCACTGGGTCTCTTCCCAACCCCTGCCCAGGGACACTGCACCTGCACAGCTCATGGTCACATGCTGGCCTGTTGGCGACACCCCTCATTCACTCCCATTGGCTGGAGGATTACACCTAGTCTCCTAATGGTCTGAAGCTGCCGTCAATCAGCCAGGCCCCATTGTGACATGAGTGGTGGGACCCTCCCAGGAGTGTGGGAGGCTGAGGGGTAACCTCAGAGGTTTATAAAATCATGGGAGGCATTGATGGGATAAATAGATAGATGAGGATAGGATATCTGGTCGGCACAGAGGAGTTTGACTGAAGGGTCTGTTTCCGTGCTGTGTATGTCTGTGGCTCTGCCCTGGGATGAGCTTCATCACTCACAGTGAATGGGGCTGAATCAATGTCCTGTAGAGCTGCAAAACAATGTCCCAACTCCAATACTCAATGCACTGACCAAGTACACCAAACGCCTCCTTCACTATCCTGCCTATCCAAGATTCCACTTTCAAAGAACTATGAACCTGTACCTCAAGTCTCTTTGTTCAACAACACTCCCCAGGACCTTCCCATTAAATGTATAAGTCCTGCCCTGATTTGTTTTTCCAAAATGCAGCACCTCACATTTATCTGAATTCACTCCATCTGCCACTCCCCAGCCCATTTGATTGAAGTCCCATTTTACTCTGAGGTAACCTTCTTCCCGATCCAATTTTGGTGCCTGTGTAAAGTCACTGACCATAGCTCCTATTTTCACATAGTCATCATTGATATAAATGATGAAAAGCAGTGAACCCTGCACCGATCCTTACACCATATTGCTCATCACAGGCCTCCAGTCCGAAGGCAACCCTTCACCACTATCCTCTGTCTCCAACCTTACAGCCAATTTTATATCCAAATAGCTAGTCCTTCCACCTTGAATGTCTTTCTGAAGTCCAAGTTAGTGATTTCCATGCACAAAGCCATGCTGACTGTCCCTAATCATTTCTTACCTTTCCAATTACATCTAAATCCTATCCGGAGAAGCCCTTCCAACAACTTGCCTGACTCCAGGCTCACCAGTGTATTGTTCCCTGGCCTTTCCTCATCACCTTTCTCAAATAATGGCACCTGTCT
Organism: Hemiscyllium ocellatum; assembly: GCF_020745735.1. NCBI lineage: Eukaryota > Metazoa > Chordata > Chondrichthyes > Orectolobiformes > Hemiscylliidae > Hemiscyllium > Hemiscyllium ocellatum. The sequence continues at coordinate 798,468 of NW_026868264.1, forward strand.
TCCAGCACCTCGGTGATACAAATATCTCAGCGAGGGACCCAACTATCACTTCCCTAGCTTCCCACAAAGTTCGGGGATTCACCTGATCATGTATCAGGGATTTATCAATCTTGATGCATTATACAAGTTCCAGAGACTCTGAACGAATATGGACACTTGTCAAGTTATCCCTATTTATTTCTCCAAACTCTCTCACTTCCATATCCTCCTTCAGTAAAAGCGGACATGAAATACGCAGATAGTATCTCTCCTGCCTCCTGCAGATCCATAGACCGCCTTGTTGATCTTTCAGGGTCCCTATTCTCTGCCTGGTTACTCTTTTGTCCTTAGTGTATTTCTAGAATCTCTTTGGATTTTCCCCAAACTCATTTCACAAAGTTCTCGTTCCCTTTTTTGCCCTCTTAGTTTCCCTCGAGTATACTCCTACCGCCCCTATACTCCTCCAGGTATTCACCCAAACCCAGCTGTCTGTACCTGCCATATCCCTCCTTCATTTTCTTGACCAGAGCCACAATTCCTCTTGACAGGCAGCATTCCTTACACCTCCCAGTCTTGGCCTTAACAGGAACATACAGTCTATATACTCATTGTCTCAGGCCTATGGGGCAACAGCAGATGAAGACAGAGAAACAATCAATCATTCTCGGTAAAGAGGCAGTGCTGGGAAAGATACCAGCCGAAAGGTAGATGGGTCTCCTGGCCGTGATGGAATGCATCCCCGGGGACTGTAAGGAATGGCAGTGGGTAAATAGCAAATACACTCGTGATAATTCACTAAAATTTGCTGACTCTGGGACGGTTCTAACAGATTGGAAAGCTGCAAATGTGATGCCAATATTTTAAAATGGACGTATTAGCATAACTTCTGTAGTGGGGAAAATGTCTGATCTCTCACGAAAGAAATAGTGAGCTATGTGGATAGAAATTGTCTCATCGAGCAGACACAGCATGGATTCATGAAAAGTGGACGACACTAAGATGAGTGGTAGAGCAATGTGTGCAGAGGCCACTGTCAGTCTGCACAGGGATACAGAGAGGTTAATTGAGTGGTTAAGGGTCTGGCAGATGGAGGACAATGTTGGGATATGTGAGGTCATCCATTTTGGTCGGACTAACAACAAACTGGATGATGAAATGGTGAAAACATGCAGCAGGCTGCTGTGCAGAGGGAGCTGGGTGTCCTTGTGCATGAATCACAGGAAGCTGGTTTGCAGGTACAGCAGGTAATTAAGGCAGTGAAGGGAATATTGTCCTTCATTGCTAGAGGGATGGTTATGCTGCAGCTATACAGGGGGCTAGTGAGGCCACACCTGGAGTACTGTGTACAGGTTTTCGTCCCCTACTTCAGGAAGGATGTAATGGCGCTGGAGGGGGTGCAGAGCAGGTCACTAGTTTGAGTCTGGAGTTGAAAGGGTTGCCTTCTGAGCAGAGATTGACAAAACTGGCATGATCCTCATTGGAATTTAGAATAATGGGAGATTGTATAGGAAAAATATAAAATTATGAAGGGAGTAGATAAGATAGAAGCAGGGAGGTCATTTCCACTGTGGACTGGACAAACTATGGTGCATAGCGACAAAATAAGGGGGTATCAGATTTAGGACTGAGTTCAGGAGAAACTTCTTCAGCTAAAGGGTTGTGAATCTGTGGAATTCCCAGCTGATTGAAACAGTTGAGACTTTCATCTTGAATGTCTTTAGGTCAAAATGTAGATTTACGAACAGGAAAGGAATTAAAGGTTATGGGAGAGAGCAGTAAAGTGGAGCTGAGATCAGCCCTGATCTTATTGAATGGCAGAGCAGGCTGGAGGGGCCAGATGGCCTCCTCCTGCTCATATTCCTTATGTTACGTTCCCACTTTTCAGCCGTCCCTTTACCTGGGAATAGCAAAGAAGTATTGAAAGATTTTATCTTGTTCAATCACAATGCACCTTTATCCAATTTAGAACAGCAACTTTTAGATCTGGTCTATTCTTTTTTGGAACTATTTTAAAACTATTATAATTATCAGAGAATCCAGACAGTGGGGAAGCAGGTCATTCAGCCATCACATCCGCACTGACCCTCAGAGACTCCCACCCTACCCATGTAATGTTGCCTTTCCCATGGATAATCCACCCAACCTGCACATCCCTGAACACTGTGGGTAATTCAGCCTGGATAATCCACCCAACCTGCACATCCCTGAACACTGTGGGTAATTCAGCCTGGATAATCCACCTAACCTGCACATCCCTGAACACTGTGGGTAATTCAGCCTGGATAATCCACCTAACCTGCACATCTTTACATAGTGGGAGGAAACCAGAGCAATCAGATGAAACACACGCAGATATTAACAATAAGGTGATCAATCCTTTCTTATTTCCCAGTTCCATCCAAATAATTTCACTGAACTTACTCCATGAATATCGTCCCCAAGCACAACTCTAATGCTATCCCTAACCAAAAACACCACTCGTCCTCCTCTCTTGTCCCCCTTTCTATCCTTCCTATAGCATCTATACCCTGGAACATACAGCTGCCAGTCACATCCATCCCTGAGTCATATTTCTATAATACCGATGATATCCCAGTCCCATGTTCAAACCATAACCTGATCGCATCTGCCTTCCCTGTCAGGCCTCTTGCATTGAAGTAAATGCAGTGTAACTGCTCGGTTCTACCGCGTTCTGCCTTGACTGTTTGATTTCTGAACTGTACCAGCCTCAGACTTACCTCCTTTCTCACTATCTCTTTAGGTTTTACCCCCACTCCCTCACTGGTTTAATGCCTCCCGAGTAGTACTAGCAAATCTCCCTGCCTGGATATTAGTCACCTTCCAATTCAGGGACAATCCATCCTTCTTATTCAAGTCACTTCTACTCCAGAGGAGAATTCAATGACCAAAAGATGTGAATCCTTCTGCCCTACACCAGATCTTTAGCCAATCATTCATCTCCTCCATCCTGCTATTCCTACTCTCACTAGCATGTAGCATTGGGAGTAATTCAGATATTACGACCGAGTATCTACTTTTTTATATTCCATCTATTCCAGCTAATTGCTATATTCTCTCATCAGGACCTATCTTTTCTCTTCCTGTGTCATTGGTACCAATGTCCAATGACCTCCCACTGGTTATTATACCCTTTAAAGAATATTCTGCCACCAATCTTTTCTGAACCTTTCAAGTTCCACAACATCCTTCTGATAGGTGGAGAACAGAATTGCACTCAATATTGTAAGAGTGGCCAAACCAATGTCCTGTACAGCCACAACATGACTGCCCAACTCCTGTACTCACTGCTCTGACCAATAATGTAAATCATACCAATCACCTTCACTATCCTATCCACCTGCGACTCTACTTTCAAGGAATTATGAACCTGCACTGTAAGGAAACTTTGCTCAGTAACACTCCCTCGGACCTGACCATTAAGTCTATCAGTCCTGCTAGGCTTTTCCAAAAAGCAGCACCTCACATTTATCTAAATTAAACTCCATCTGCCACTCCTCAGCCCATTTCCCCATCTGATCAAGATCCCATTGAATCCTGAGGTACCCTTCTTCACTGCCCACGACACCTCCAATTTTGGTGTCACCTGGAAACTTACTAACAATACCTCCTATGTTCACATCCAAATCATTTATGTAAATGATGAGAAGTAGTGGACCCAGCACCGACCCTTGTGGCACTCCAGTGGTCACAGTCCTCCAGTCCGAAAAACAACCTTCTACCACACCCTCTGTCTTCTACCTTTGAGGCAGTTCTATATTCCAAATGGCTAGTTCTCCGTGTTCTCGTATGGTGAGATCTCATCTTGCTAACTAGTCTTCCATGGCGAACCTTGTCGAACGCCTTACTGAAGTCCATATAGATCCCATCTACCGCTCTGCCCTCAAAAATCCACTTTCTTACTTCTTCATAAAACAGCTCAGTCAAGTAAGTGACATGATTTCCCGCACACAAAGCCATGCTGACTATCCCTAATCAGTCCTTGCTTTTCCAAATACATGCAAATCCAGTCCCTCAGGGTTCCCTCCAACTTGTCTGGCACCAACATCAGGCTCACAGGTCTGTAGTTCCCGGGCTTGTCCAAACCGCCTTCATTAAACAGTATCATCATATTAACCAACCCCCAGTCTTCTGGCACCTCAGCTGTGACTATCGCTGATACAAAAATCTCAGCAAGGGGCCCAGCAATCACTTCCCTAGCTTCCTACAGAATTTTAGGACACACCTGATGAAATCCTGGGCATTTATCCACCTTTCTGCGTTCCAAGACATCCAGTACCACCTTCGCTGTAATATGGACATTTTTCAAGGTGTCACCATCGATTTCCAACATTCTATATCTTCCATATCCTTCTCCACAGTAAATGCTGATGCAAAATACTTGTTTAGTATCCCCTCCCCACCCCATCGCCTGCAGATCCACACACAGGCTGCCTTGCTGATCCTTGAGGAGCCCTATTCTGTCTCTAGTAACCCATTTGCTCTTAATGTATTTATAAAAACCCTTTGGATTGTCCTTACCCTATTCGCCAAAACTGTGTCCTGTCCCCTTTTTGCCTTACTGATTTTCCTCTTAAGTATACTTCTATTGCCTTTATACTAGAAGGATGTTCTGGATTGGAATAAATGCCAAATATTTCATCTTGATAAAAGGGCAGGACTTACACTGATTAAAAGTCGGGCCTTGCATAGTGATATAGAACAAAGAGACCTCGGGGTTCAGATCTTTGCAGTTTATGTCACATGTAGACAGGGTTGTTCAGAAGATGTATAGCACACTTGCCTTCATTGCTCACACCTTTGAGTATAGGAGTTGGGACATTACATTGAGGTTGTACAGGATGTTGGTGAGGCCTCTTCTGGAATACTGTGCTCAGTTCAGGTTGTGCTGTTATAGGACAGATGTTATTAAGTCGGAGAGGGTTCAGAAGAGATTTACCAGGATGTTGATGGGAACGGATGCTTTCGGTTATAAGGAGAGGCTAGGTAGGCTGGGACCTCTTTCACTGGGGTGTAGGAGGCTGAGGGGTGACCTTATTGGAGGTTTATAAAATCCTGAAGAGTATAGGTAATGTGAACAGCAGGTGCCCTTTCCAGGAGGGGCGCGATTCAAGAGTGGGTGAGAAAAGGAAGACCCTAAAAAGACGTTCCGGATTTTACTTTTTGTTTTTGTACAGAGAGTGATTCACATGTGGAATAAACTAGCAGAGGACGTGGTAGCTGTGAATACAATTACAATTTAAGGGTGGCACAGTGGCTCAATGGTTAGCACTGCTGCCAGGGACACAGGTTCAATTCCTGCATTGGGTGGCTGTCCATGTGGAGTTTGGATATGCTTCCCCGTGTCAGCGTGAGTTCCTCCAGGTGCTCCCGTTTCTCCCACAAGCCACAGATGTACAGGGTAGGTGAACTGGCAGTCCTCAATTGCCCATAGTGTTCAGGGATGATTGGGTTTAGTGAATTAGTAAGGGGTAAATGTAGAGTAAAACGGTAGGGGAATGGGATTCTAAGAGGAAAAAGCATTTGGACCTGTATATCGATAGGGAATGCTTGGATGGATTTGGACTAAGTGGAGGTAGATGCGATTAGTTCAGTTCGAATTTATGGTTGACACGGACTGGTTGGAACACAGGGTGTGTGTCAGTGCTGTATAACGTTCTGACTCTATCGCTCGTTATCTCTGTAAATTCCTCTATGCTCGGAACTCCCCGTCAATGCCACCTCATCCAGTCTTACAACTCTTCCTTATCTCGATAATTCCTCTCCAGCCTCAAAACTCAAAAAAGTCTATCAGAAATATCTCTATCTCTGTAACATCCTCAATCCTCAGAATCCTCTCCAACTTTCATCTCCTCCAGCTTCATTACTCTCCCTATCTCTAATCCCCTCCAGTCTCTCAAAGCTCTGCTATATGTGCCTTTTTTATTTCCAGCCTTCAGGATTCCCAATGTTTATTTCTCACTTGATGACGGCCCTTTCCGATTCTGTGCTGAGCTTCTGAATTCTTCCTTAAACCTCTCAATCTCCTTTTCCTCCCAAAACATCGGCCAATAATGTCATCTACTCTAGTATCACCTTTCTGACCTGAAGTCCAATGGAGCCTGTCATATTCCTATAATAAACATCTTAGCGGTCTACAGAACAGAAAAAGGCTCTGGTAGTACATCGGGTCTGTGACAAAGAAAACTACCACCTAACTGTCCTCATCTATTTTCCGATAATTGTGGAAAAGTCTCATCTATCATGGCATTGCAAGTGCACACTAAATACATCTCAAATGCTACCGGGATTTCTGTGTCTCCCACCCTTACAGACAGTGAGGTTCAATGCAACTGTTGCTCGATGATGACATCACCCACAGGAACACAGAGCAGCTGGGTCTGTGCAAACCAGAGATCACCCACACATTGGGAAGGATGGCAGGGTCCCTGAGGGGGGGGCACAGGAGATTTACCAGGATGGTTCAAGGAATGGGGGATTTTAGTTGCAGAGACATGGGTGCTGTTAATAAATATCAAGAATATCCATCTACAATAGATGGACTCTTGTTCTCAACCTCTCCCCTTGCCTGGGCTGTGGTAACCTTCAGGTTAAACCCACCACCAGACATTTCTCCCTAATGAGACAGCAGCCCTATGGTCTGGTCAGACAATGCTGCCTTTCCCTTTTACACAGTGATGCCACTGTACCCTGGGGATGGGAGAGGGAATGCTGAAGGTGGGGGATGGGACACCACTCAGGCACAGTGCTTTGTCCTGGAGGATGTTCACTTTAATATTGTTGGGGGCTGCACTGATGCAGGCAAGTGGAGAATGTTCCAACACAATCCTGATGTGTGCCTTATAGGGAGCAAACAGACATTGGGGAATCAGGTTTGGGGAAACAGATTGTTCTCCTTGTAGCAGAGGAAATTGCGGGTGCCCTGTGACAGAGGGGTTTACAGATTTAGAATAATCCACCTTACACTCATGAGTTCATCAGAAAAGGATTACAGGACACATATTGAAGACTTGGGGGAGATCTACTGAGAGTGTGGGGTGATTCAAAAGAGGACATTTATGCAGCAAATGGGAATGAGCTGGAATACAATACTCACACACAATGTGAATATCCAGCTCCTGATGAATTGAGTAATTTTGTCACAGTTTGACGTTACAATTACTGAGATTACCATCTGAATGTCCACCTGTAATACACGTTTATAAAACTGTCACTGTCAGTTCATTTAAGAAACTCTCACCACCCCCTCCTCCTGGCCCAGGATGACTGGACACATTACCCCTTGTGGGGGTCAGCAGTTAGTTCAGGGGGAAATCTGTATGGGTTTCTGTGAGTTTCCACACTGGGTCTTCATGTGACTGAACAGGGCAGATCTTTGACACATGGGACACAATGTTTCAAGAGTCAGTGCGATGTGGAGAGCAGGATGTGTGCTTCCTTTTCTTTCCTTCCGTGCTGCTGTGCCTCATCAATTAGACGGGGGGGGGGGGGGGGGGGTGAAAGGCTCATGCAGCTCGATGGGCAAGTTGTCTCCATTCTGACCCATGAGCAGCAAGCTCCTCCCAGTCATTCCAAAGAGTCTCTCTGAAAAGGTAACAACTGCTTCCCACTGCCCAGTGCTCCCAGGAAATGTTTAGAAGAATGAGCGGGAAATCTCTGAGAAAAGGCAGAACGGTAAAGTTCCAAAAGGATTATAAACAGTTTACAGAGAGGGATTCATTGGAGAAGTGGGCAACAAGTTAGCAAATGGAGCATAATTTGGGAAATTGTGAAGTTGCTCATTTTGGAGGAGATAATAAAAGAACAGAGTGCTATGTAAATGGTGGAAACTGTCGAAAGCTGCACCACAAAGGGACCAGGGGTAATTGCGTAGGAAACACAGTTATAACAGGATGGGGAATGGAACGTTGTTTCTTATTACAAGGAGTTTTCAGTGTAAGTGTTTGGAGTATATACCTGAGAGTAACTTTACAAAGTGCGAGTGAGACCACATCTGGAGTAATGACAGAAGTTTTGGTCCCTTTATTTAAGGAATACATAATTTCATCTGAGGCATTTCAGAAAAGATTAACTGGGATGATCCCTGGCTTGTAGGGATTATCTTTTAAGAAAAGGCTGAAAATGTTGGGACTCTACTCACTGGATTTGGGAAGAATGAGAGGTGATCTCATTGTAACATGCAGGATTCTTAAGGAGTTTGACAGGGTAAATACTGAGAGGATGTTTCCCATCATGAGGGATCTGGAATCAGATACTCGGATAGTCACGGAATCAAGGTTCTGTTTTAGATTCGTCAAGTTTAAGGCAACATCAACACGGGTCAGGGGTTTCAGTAGCAATGGAGCTGGGTGAAGGGGGGGGGGGGGGGAAGCAACGTTTTAGAGATTGGAATTCCTGGTGTTTGTGATTGTGTAGATACCTGATCAGAAGGTCACCTTGGGGTTACAGATATGAGAGCAATATTGTGAAGAGTGTAGTTCTGCCTCAGACAGTTCCCAGGGAGAGGGAGGGGCTCAGCAGTAAGGGAAAGGAATTTGTAATAGCAACTGAAGGCAATGGGTTTAACCATTTCAATGTTCCGTTGCAGGAAATTGCAGCCAATCGCGTAGTGGGAGTGTGATGAGCAGTTTGATAACTGAGTAATGGAGAGGGATGATGGGGAGGGAGAGCTAGGCATTGTCAGTGTACATGTGAACCCTCAGACGGTGCTTTTGGACGATGTCACCTCCTGACAGTATGTGGGTGAGAAACAGGAGGGACCAAGAATCGATCCTTGAGGACACACCACATACAAGGAATTTAGAAAGGAATGGGAGAGTGGGGATGGAGTAGGTTTTTCCAACAACGGTGAGGTCAAAATATTACTTCGTAGCAGAATGGGAGAGAAGGACATAACCAGAAAAGACAGACAGACAGAACAAGGAACAATACCTGTGATTTGGTGAGGGGAGGGAGGTGGGGGTGATGTGGAGGAAGAGCCCAACTCCAAAAACACACTTTCTTCATTGGTGACATCACCCAACTCCACCCTAGTCTCAGCTCATTTACTGAATGCAGGGATGGACGAGTATTTATCTCCAGACTTAATTATCCAAACACTCTTGGCCAGCCTCCCACATTCAACTTACATGTAATCTCAAGAGTATCTTAAACCCTCCTGCCCAAGTGCTCACTTGTACCAAAACTAGTTGATCCATCGAAAGGCTCCTATTTACAGGCAACAATTTAAAATTCTCACCCTGTGAACATCCCTGTCTCCCTGCACCACACACCCTGCAAGACCTTGACAACTCATTTGTGTTTATTCATTGCTTCACCTGTCTGGCTGTTTCTACTGTTGCCAAGGCAACACTGTCTGGAATTCCCACCTAACCCTCAGAGACCTGCTTTCCGCTTTTAAGGTGTTCTCGAAAACCTGCTCATTTGGCAATGCTTTTGATCACTTGACCTAGTATCTCAATCTGTGGCCTTATGCCAGAATTTTTCAATAGTATTTCTGTGAAATTATAAACATGATTAAAAAAAACAAACTGTTGCTGATTTGCACATACATTGTCAACTCTTCAATATTGCTGAGTGAATAATCTATAACAGCACTTACCCAACCACATTGTGGGAGCACCTTCACCACATGAACTGCAGCTGGACAGGGAAATCAAACATCACCCTCTCCACAGGCAATGGGGCTTTGGCACTGATCACTGGGATCTGTGGAGGGAGAAACACAGTTGCTATTTCAGGGAGTGCAAAATGCATTATAAGGAGGGAAAATGGTGCAGAATTTGGGATTTTCAAATTTGTGATTCACAATGTGCACTAAGTTCTGTAAAGCCTCTCATGCCATACCATGAAAATTTCCTTCTCTTCCTGGTCAATATGTCTTTCCTTTCCCTGCCCTGCACCTTCACACATTCCAATGCCTTGGCCACAACAACACTGTGCTGTCAGTGAGTTTATCACGTGGTTGAGTATTGTCCCGCCCCTCATTCACTCCGATTGGTTGAAGGACAACTGGCACATCCTGGTCCTCCAGCCCCGTTCCCCCGACTCTTATTGGTCCTGCGCTGACATCAATAATCCGAGGCCCATTGTGGGCTGGAGCATGCTCAGTGCTTCCTGCTTTTGCTGCTGTTCATCAGGTATGAAGAGAGAGAGAGGGCTCATCCCTGTTTCTCTGATGTCAGACAATAACAGCAACTACCTGCATTGTATGGAGCCTTTCACATTGACAAATCTCCTAAAATGTTTCACGAATGATGGAAACGTTGATTAAAGAGAACGATTTTTAGATACATCTTTAAGGCGGACAGAGGGGTGAGGGAGGATATTCCAAAGGTTTGTGTCCTCAGCAGCTCCAATCGTGCAGTGATATAGGTGGGCAACAGCTTACAATGGAGACAGTTCGTGGCTAACCACAGGTTAACAACCTCATGTCGTAGCCACCTCATGTCACAGCCTGTCATTACACACTACCTATGGTTAGCCACTAATAGTCTCCATTAACAGCTAGTCACCCTCCCCCAGTCAGATCGTTATCCACTCCTTTATCCAACCGCTCTTCTCACTCTATCCCCACCTTTACTCCTTTTATCTTGCCCCCATCCCCCCACACTATCTTCTGCACATAAACGGACTTTTTTTTTCTCAGTAACATCTGTTCTGTGGAAGGGACACCGGATCTGAAACGTTAACTCTGATTTCTCGTCACAGATGCTGCCAGACCTGCTGAGCTTCTCCAGAACCCCCTGGTTGTTGTTTCTGATTTACAGCATCTGCAGTTCTTTTGGTTTTAATTTACCGGGAGTTTGTAATTCAGTCCAGCAGCCTCTGTCCCAGTCCCTGCTGTCTCTCCCACCCCCCACCCAGTGACACTGCACCTGCACAGCTCATGGACAGGTGTCGTCTTGCTGGCCACACCCTCATTCACTCCCATTGGCTGCAGGACCACACAGACTCTCCTCCTATTGGTCTGGAGCTGCCGTTAATCAAGCCGGCGCCGATTGAGAGGTGAGCTCCTCCCTCTCTCTGCTCTGGGATGAGCTTCATCATTCACAGTGAATGGGGCAGTATCACAGAGCACAGGGGCTGGGGGCTATTCAGCCCATTGGAGCTGTCCTCTCTCCCTCTACAGATGTTGCATATATGTCCCAACTACCCCCAAATCTTTCCTTAAAAAGTAAAATTCCAAGTCTGTTTCAAAATACCTGCTGAATCTGTGTCGTTCAGACTGTTCCAGATGCTCAGAACTTACTGAGTAAAATAGTGTTCACATTTTCACCTTGTATTATTTGCCAATTACTTGAACGTAGTTACTAAAAATTGTGACAGGGTTAACAATTCCTCTCTCTCTTTGCAAATTCAAGACCTTGGAACCAAATCTGCGCCAGGTCAAAATCACTGCTTCACCTTCTCAGCTCCAAGGATAATTATCTGTGCTTCAGCTAGCTCGAAACAAAAGAGAAGAATGCATCTTAATTTATTAAGATCAAAGAAACAGACCTCCGGTCCAATTCGTCTGTGCCAACAAGGAATCCTAAACTAATGGATTCCCATTTACCATCTATTGGCCTGTATCCATCAAAACCCTTCCTATTCATGTACCCAATTGGAAGCCTTTTAAATGTTGTGATTTTTCAGCCTCCACTACTTCATCTGGTAGCCCCTCCCATACACACATCACACTCAGCTTGAAAATGTTGCCAGTTCGATCCCTTTTAAATCTTTGCCCTCTCAACTTAAACCCATGTGCTCTAGTTTTGGACCCACCTAACCTGAGGAAAAAGGATGCCAGCTGCTCACCTTATCCACGTGCCTCGTGATTTTATAAATCTCAATGAAGTCACCTCTCAGTCTTTGACTCTCCAGAGAAAATAGCCCCAGCCTATTCAGCCCCTCCCTGTAGCCCAAATCCTCCAATCCTGGTAACGTTTTTGTAAATCTTGTCCAAACCTTTTCAAATTTCACAACATCCTTCCCAGAACAGGGAAATTCAAACTGAAAACAGAATTCCAGAAGTGGCTTAATCAACGTCCTGTCCAGCCACAATATGACGTCCCAGCTTCTGTATTCAATGCATTGACCATTAACGGAGAGCGTTAATGGAGTCCCATTTGCCAGCGGTTCACCCTTATCCCTCTAAAACCTCCCTCTTCAAGTCCCCAGTCAGACACCTTTTAAATGCTGCAATTGTACTAGCCTCCACCCCTTCCTCTGGCAGCTCATTCCATACTTGCAATGCCCTCAACATGAACACAATGCCCCTTAAATCCCCTTTAAATCTTTTCCCTCTCACCTTAAGCCTGTACCCTCTCGTTCTGGAGCCACCGAACTTGGGAAAAAGTCCCTGACTGCTCACCTTATCCATGCCCTTCATGACTTTATAAGATCACCTCTCAGCCTCCAAATCTCCAGGGAAAATAGTCCCAGCCTATTCAGCCTTTCCCAATAGCTCAAATCGTCCAACCCCAGGAAAGTCCTTGCAAATGTTTTCTGAACCCTTTCAAGTTTCTCAACATTATTCCAAGAACAGGAAGATTGGAACTGAAAACAGAATTCCAGAAGGGCTTCATCAGTGCCCTGTCCAGCCACAATATGACATCACAACAGCTGCATTCAATGCATTGACCAATAACGGGGAGCGTACCAAATGCTGCATTCACTCCCCTGCCTACCTGTGACTCTACTTTCAGGGAACTATGAACCTGCACTCCAAGGTCCCATTGTTCAGCAATGTTCCCCAGGACATTACCATTAAATGCATAAGTCCTGCCCTGATTTGCCTTTCCAAAATATAACAGCTCACATTTATCTAATTTGAACTCAGTCTGCAATTCCTTGCTCCAATGGCCCATCTGATCAAGATCCTGTTGTATTCTGAACTAACCTTCTTCACTGTCCACTACACCTCCAATTTTGGTGTCTTCTGTAAACCTACTGACCATATCTCATATATTCACATCCAAGTCGTTTATTTAAGGGCCCAATATCCATCCCTGCAGCACACTGCTGCTCACAGGCCTCCAGTCCGCAAAGCAACCCTCAATCATCATCCTCTGTCTCCTACCTTCAAGGTAGTTTTGTAATGGCTTGCTCTCCCTGCATTCCATGTGATCTAACCCTGCTAACCAGTCTGCTTTGTGGAACCTTATTGAATGTCCATATAAACAACATTCACCGCCTGGCTTAATCAATTTTCTTTGTCACTTCAAAACACTCACTCAAGTTAGTGAAACACAATTGTGCATGTACAAAGCCACAGTGACTCTCCCTGATCATTCCTTACCTTTCCAAATAGATGGATTCCTGTCCATTCGAACAACTTGCCTGCCTGACTTCCGGCTCACTGTTCTCTTGTTCCATGGCCCCTCCTTACCACCTTTTTTAAAATAATGGCACCTCACCTGTCGCTATCAAACATACAAATACCTCAGGAGAGGCCCAACAATCACTTCCCTAGATTTCCAGAAAGTTCCAGGATACACCTGATCAGGTTCCAGGGCTTTATCCACCTTGATGCGATTTAAGACATCCAGTCCCACCTCCTCTGTAACATGGACACTTTTCAAGTTATCACTGTTTATTTCTCCAAACTCTCGAGCTTCCATATACTTCTCCAGTAAAAATGACGTGAAATATTTGCATATATTTCACACCCCCTGTGATTCCATAGACAGCCTTGTTGACCTTTAAGCGGTCCTATTCTCTGGTCCAGTTAATCTTTTGTCTGTGATATATTTGTTTAATCTCTTTGGATTCTATTCCAGGACATCCCAGAAAGGCCTACTACAAGGACCGTAACTTTCCTCTGACTTGATCAACAATGCCCTCCAACACATACCCTCCACTTCCCGCACCTCCACCTTTACCCCACCCCTCCAGCCACAATAAAGAATACAGCCCTGCGGTCTTCATCTTCCACCCCACTAATCTCCAGATACAGCGCATTAACCTCTTATTTCTGCTACCTAAAGTCAGACCCCACCATAGACATATTTCCCTCCCCACCGCTATCTGCGTTCCACAGAGACCATTCCCTCTGCACCTCCCTTGTTAGGTCCACACCCTCCCACCAACACATGCTCCACACCTTTGACCTTCCCTTACCGCCACGGGAAATGTAAAACGTTCAGCCACACCTCACTGAGCTCTGTCCAGGACCTCAAAACGATCTTTTTACATCAGGCAGAGATTTGCCTGCACATCCCAAAACCTCATATACTGCATCTGGACACTATGGGAAATTTAACATGGTTCATCCAACTAACCTACACATCTTTGGACTGTAGGAGTAAATTTGAATATCCGAAGGAAACCCTCACAAACACTGGGGAGAATGTGCCAACTCCAACACAGACAGTTGCCTGAGGCTGGTATCAAACCCAGGTCTCTGTTGCTGAGGAAGCAGCGCTAACCACTGAGCCACAATACTGTGGGATCTTTGGTGCTGATGTGCTGCCCCACTGATAACTCAGTCACTCACCCTGCCTCATTTCCTAAGAGGCAGTGATGATGGAGTGAAATTATCACGAGACAGTTAATCCAGAGACCCAGATAACGTTCTGGGGACCTGGGTTTGAATCCCATCACGGCAGATTTTGGAAAGTGAATTCAATAAATATCTGGAAAAAATAATCTAGTGACGACAAGGAATCCATTGTCAATTGTTGAAAAAACCCATGTGGTTCACTCATGACCTTTAGGGAAGGAAAATGCCATCCTTACCTGGTCTGGTCTGCATGGGACTCCAGACCTATAGCAACGTGGTTGATTCTTAACTGCCCAGGGTAAACGCAGCAATAAATGCTGGCCGAGCCAGTGACAGCCTCATTCTGTGAATGAATAAAGGAAACAGGTCAGGTTTTGTTCCTTCTCTGGTAGGTACATCCTACAAACTCAATCAGAAATGTTCTCGTACACACTGAACAAATACATTTCCATCCAAGCCCTTAACACTACAGCACTCCGAGGCCATGTTGGTAAAGTTAAAACCCTTATCATTGCAACTATATTTTTACAGATAACTGAGGTCTGCCGGTAAAATTGTGTCTCAATTCCCCGCTGACTATTGGGAGAGAGTCTATAATACAATCCCAGTAAGATGGTCACCCTTTCTTATTTCTCAGTACCACCCAAATAACTTGCCTGGATGTACTCCCAGGAATATCCTCCCGAAGCCCAGCCATAATGTTATCCCTAATCAAAAACACCTCTCCCCCTGCTCTGTTGTCCCCTTGCTATAGCATCTATACCCTGGAACATTAAGCTGCTAGTCCTATCCATCCCTGAGTGCTGCCTCTGTAATTGCTGTAATATCCCAGTGCCATGTTCAAAACCATACCCTGAGCCCACCTGCCTGACCTGTCAGGTCTCTTGCACTGAAATAAATGCAGTGTAACTGGTCCGTCGCACCTCATTCTGTAGCTTGCTCTTGCCTGCCTTGACAGTCTGATCTGGTGAACAGTACCAGCCTCAGACTCACCTCTTTTTCTCACTATCTCTTTAGGATTACCCCGACTCCCTCACTGGTTTAATGCCTCCCGAGTGGCACTAGCAAATCTCCCTGCTCCTCAGGACCCCATGCTTTCCCCTTCCTATGTCATTGGTACCATGTACAATGTCCTCCCACTGGTTATTTTCCCTTTGAGAATGTTCTGCTCCCTCTGAGAGATATCCTTGACACTGGCACCAGGGCAGCACCACCCCATTCTGATCTCTCACTGTCACCAGCTGCAGATACGGCAGACTGTGCCCCTGACTAGAGAGTAACTATCACCATCGATCGTGTGGAACTGGATATACCTCACATTATGTTAGAAGCCAGTCTCAGTAACAGTAACTTGGCTGTCAGTGCTACATTCCCCTGAAAGTCTATTACCACCTACATTTTCCAAAACAGTATACTTGTCTGAGATGGGGATAGCCACAGGAGACTCCTGCAGTACCTACCTACCCCTCCTAGCTTTCTGGAGGTAACCCATCTACCTGACTGTATCTGCAGTATCATGCAATCCTGACAATGCCACCTACCATACCCCCCAGGGTCCTGTCAATTCCTCACTGCCTTTATTCACTCCTCCACCAATCCATGCGATCCAATAGGATTTGCAATCACACTTCCTGCAGACATAATCATCAGGTTCATTGAAACTCTCCCTAATCTCCCACACCCGACAGGAACAGCACGCCACTCTACAACAGGCCATCTCTCCGCCTTAACAACCTACAGACCAAGACAAAGGCACAGTCTTACTGCTCGAAAAATACTGCCTGAATAACTTATGCTTACGGTTCATATCTTAAACATTTAAATCAAGAGACCGTAAGACATTAAAAAGAAATCCTCACCTGACTCATGATTGTAGATTTAATATAATAAAACTGACTAAGATTGATGTTTGAAGAGACTGAAACTCACTGAGCTGATCCCTGGCTCTGAGTACTTCCAAGGGAGGTCTCTCTGAGGGCAGCTGTGAAATGTCACTGTTTCTCTTCTCTGCCCACTCCATTTCCAGAGAGGTTTTTAACTTCACAGCAAGTCAGCTCAGAGAGGTCACTGCTTGGTTTTATTCACTGGGGGTTGCCTTTGCTGCCCAGACCAGTATTTATTGGCCACCTTTACTTGTCTTGGAGAAAGTGGTGGTTAACCGCCTCCCTGAAATGCTGCAGTCCATGTACACCACAGTGATGTTTGGACAACAGTCCCCTCTGGCCCCACAACCCTCCCTGTCTCTGTAATCCCCTCTGGCCCCACCACCCTCCCTGTCTCTGTAATCCCTCTCTGGCTTCATACATGTCGGGACATTAGATTTTTATTTGGATTCATTTTTGTTGGTAAACCCCAAAAAAAGTGAAATATTTCACCCCCAAACAAATTTCTGTTGATTGACCCTTTGGAGAGGCTGACACGTGGACATTGCAGTATTTTATCTCACATTGTACACGTAGAATGATGGAACTCTCTTTTAAACATTGCTAAAAAGGAGGCAATGGCTTAATGGTATTCCTGCAAGATGAGTGACATGTGCAATGTTCCAAGAATTAGGGTTAGAATCCCAACATGGCAGCATCGGCATCCAATACAATCCCGAATGAAAAGGCGAATGATGACCATGAAACTATTGCCGATTGTTAGAAAACCCATCTGGTTCACTCATGTCCTGTAGGGAAGGAAACTGTCATCCTCACCTGGTCTGGCCTACATGTGACTCCAGACCCACAGCAATGTGGTTAGCTCTCAACTGCCCTCAGGAAAATACATTAAAACTGTTAACAAATACCCCGCAGGTATCACTTAAAAACTGGCTGTTCACATTAGGACCATGTGAATTTCTGAACGGCCTGAACTAAAACTGAGTTTTAGTTTCATCTTCTCCCTGTCTCACATCAGTCTGTTTACACCCAACTCCAAAACACACTCATTGAGCCAAGCAGCCCTCACAGTGCAGCCCTGTCATTTTCACTGTCTGCTCACACCTACACTGCCCTCAGCCTCCTGTACTGTTCCAACGCATCTCAATGGGTGTTCAGGGACAGCATCTTATCTTTTGATTCAGCCCTTTGTAACCCCAGAGTCAACATGGACGTCACCAGTTTCTGAATGAACAGACAGTTGTCAGAAGCTGGAACATCCACTTGAAAGGTACTGGAATTTGAGTCCAAAAGGACTTTTAATGGGAAGTTTGCAGTTAATTGAAAATATGACGCTTACAGCTTAACATCATGAAGTGGGTGATTGGGTCTAAATCTGAGAGTTCTTACAAAGCGACGAGGTGTAATTTGGATAAATCTGTGCTCCCTCTCAGGCGAATATCTCCTTCCTCAGCTGGAGGGTCCAGAACAGAGCACACACCCAAAGGGTGATCCAAACACGAATTTGTACATCTTTCTGCTAAACAAAAATATTGGAGATATTTTCCCACAAACAGAACTGACAAACCTTTCTCCGTCCACAGTCAAATGCAAATGATATTCAGATCCCGATGACTCCATTGACTGTAAAAACTTGCTTTTGAGTTCCTAGCCTCAATTATTCTGATTTAATATCCTATGAAACAAATTCACAAAACAAAACTCACAGTCAGTGCAGGTAGAATATAAAGACATACTTTTCTCTTGGTATGTGCTTGATGTGTAAATGCCTCTCTTCAAATCACACCCCCCCCCCATCCTTGGAAGAGGACATGTCCATGCCCCTCACTGTACCTTGCCCCCAATAAAGATGGAGCCCATGTCCCAGGACCTATCACCACCTGAGGGCCGCAGCCATTTTCCCATCTGCTGCAAACGCGGGAAAGAGTTTCTAATTCAGACTTACCGCACAGAGTGTAATTAAAACTTCGCAGTCTAAAGTGACTCATTATCTCCCTGTCTCCGAGGCCACTCTCCCCTTCCCTGTTTGCCTGTCCCACACTCACCAACGGCCGAGTCACGTGACACTGCACAGGCGGAGTTACTGGTGACGTGTCATCCCACTGGCCACGCCCCTCATTCACTCCCATTGTTTGGATGACCATCTTTATCACTTCATCCACCAGTCCCACCACCTTTTCCTATTGGTCCGAAGCTGCCATCAATCAGCTGGACCCCATTGTGAGGTCAGTGGTGGGATCCTCCCCCTGCCTGAATCAAACCCGGAAGGTGGATGGATGGTGTCAATCAGGAACAACAAGCAGGAGGTGCTGGGAAAGCTCAGCAGGTCTGGCAGCATCTGGGAACAGAAATCTGTCCAGTGGCCCTTCCTCAGAACTGATGGGAGCTGGGAAAATTAGAATCCTGAGTGTGGAAACAGGCTATTCGGCCCAAAAAGTCCACAGCGTCCCTCCGAATGGTATTTAAAAATATAAAAATATACCCTATTACTGTATATTTCTCCTGACTAATGCACCTAACCTACACATCCCTGAGCGTTATGGGAAATTTAGCTTGGCCAATTCAACTAACCTGCAGATCTTTGTACTGCAGGAGATAGGGGTTAAAGAGTAAATAATAGACAGGGACAGAACCCAGAGAGAGACCGGAACATTTGGAAAGACAAAGGAGTGGAATATGACCTGGCTGGGAGGGTGCATAGCTGTTAATGGAGGGGACGGGAACCTGTGTCTGGCAGCATCTCAGTGGAGGTGGCGGAAATGGCGACTGATGATCTACGTTCTGCTGCAAAAACACAGCCCGAGCTTCCAGCTGCCTGTCACTATAACACACGAGCCTGTGTGGAATGAACTTCCAGAGAAAGTGGTAGCTGTGAATACAATTACAATATTTAAAAGACATTCAGATACGTACATAAATAGGAAATATTTGGATGGATGTGGACTAAGCGGAGGCAGATACAATTAGTTCAGTTTGGAATTATGTTTGGCATGGACTGGTTGGATCACAGGGCCTGTTTCCTTGCTGTATAACATTATGACTAATCCTCACTAACTCTAAATTCCGATTTCACAAATCTCCCGATCACTATCACCTCATCCAGCTTCACAACTCTTCCTTATTTATATAATTCCTCACCAGCCACAGAACGCTCCCTAATTCATGTCCTCCAGTTTCTCAAATCTCTGCGATAGGTGCCTTTCTTTAGTTCCAGCCTTGAGGATGCCCTCATTCACTCAGATTGGTTGGAGGACAAACTGGTATGATCTGGTCCTCCAGTACTGCCCTCTGCCCCCTATTGGGCTGTGCTGACATCAAGCATTCAGGGCCCATTGTGAGGGGAGTGGTGGGATCCTCCCTCTCTCTGCCCTCGAATGAGCTTCAACATTCACAGTCAATGGGCAGTGTCACAGAGCACAGGGGCTGGGGGCTATTCAGCCCATTTGGGCTGTACTCTCTCCCTCTGGAGATGCTGCAAATCTGTTCCAATTCCCTTCCCATTTGCCCATAGCCCCCAAATCTTCCCTTAAAAAGTAAAATTCCAAATCTGTTTATGAATAACTGCTGAGTGTGGGTCCAGCTGCCATTCAGACTGTTCCAGATGCTCAGAACTTACTGAATAAAATAATGTTCACATATTATTTACCAATTACCTGAAAATAGTCACTAAAATTGTGACATTGTTAACAATTCCCCTCTCTCTGCAAATTAAAATATCCCAGAAACAAATCTGCACTTGGTCAAGATCACTGCTTAACCTTCTCAGATCCAAGGACAATTATCTGTGCTTCTGCTAGCTCTCCACAAAAGAGGAACAAAGTGTCATAGAGATGTACAGCACAGAAACAGATCTTTGGTCCAATTTGTCCATGCCAACTAGGAATCCTCAGCAAATGAAGCCCCATTTGCCAGCTATTGGTCCGTAGCACTGGAAACCCTTCCTATTCATGTACCCAATCGGATGCCTTTCAAATGTTGTAATTGTATCAGCCTCCACTACATCATCTGGCAGCTCAGTCCACACACACACCACACACAGCTTGAAAACTTTGCCCCTTAGATCCGTTTTAAATCTTTGCCCTCTCAACTTAAGCCCATGCGATTTTGTTTTGAACCCACCTAACCTGGGGGGAAAAGACCCTGGCTGTTCACCTATACATGTCCCTCATGATTTTATAAATCTCCATGAAGTCACCTTTCAGTCTTTGATTCTCCAGGGAAATTAACCCTGGCCTATTCAGCCTCTCCCTGTAGCCCAAATCCTCCAACCCTAGCAAAGTCTTTGTAAATCTTGTCTGAACTCTTGCAAGATTCACAACATCCTTTCCAGAATAGGGAATTTTGAAGTTAAAACATAATTCCTGAAATGGCTTCATCAATGTCCTGTCCAGCCACTATTTGACGTCCCAGCTTCTGTCCTCAAAGCATTGACCAATAAATATAAATATACGAAACACTACCTTCACTACCCTGCCTACCTGCATCTCTACTTTCAAGGAACAATGAACCTGCATTCCATGGTCTCTCTGTTCAGCAACATTCCCAAGGACTTTACCATTAAGTGTATAAGTCCTGCTCTGATTTGCCTTTCCAAAATCTAACAGCTTACATTTGTCTAAATTGAACCCAGTCTGCCATTCCTCGCCCCAAAGGCCCATCTGGTCAAGATCCTGTTGCATTCTGAACTAATTTTCTTCATTGTCCACTACACCTCCAATTTTGGTGTCTTCTGTAAACCCAATATCCATTTCTGCAGCACACTGCTGCTCACAGGCCTCCAGTCCACAAAGCAACCCTCTTTCACCACCCTCTGCCTCCTACCTTCAAGCCAGTTTTTTTTATCCAAATGGCTAGTTCTCCCAACATTCCATGTTATCTAACCTTGCTAACTAGTCTGCTTTGGGGAACATCATTCAGTGTCCATATAGACAAAGTCCACAGTCTGCCTTCATCAATCATCTTTGTCACGTCTTCAAAAAAAAAACTCAATCAAGTTAGACAGAAAAAACTTCCCACACACAAAGCCACGTTAACTATCCCTAATCATTCCTCGTCTTTTCAAATATATGTAAATCCTGTCCCTCAGAATCCATTCCAACAACTTGTCTGCCACAGACTTCAGGCTCACTGTTCTCTTGTTCCCTGGCCTTTCCTTACCACCTTTTTAAATAATGGCACAGGTCTTCCAGCACCTCACCTGTCACCAATGACAATATAAATATCTCAGGGAGGGGCACTGCCATCACTTTCCTAGCTTTCCACAAATGTCTGGGATACACCTTAACAGGTCCCAGAGATTTATCCACCTTGCTACGATTTAAGACATATCCAGTACTACCTCCTCTGTAATATGGCCAGGAGCCAGGCAGCAGTGGACAATTCATTTACAGAAAGGTCTGTGAATGTAATAGTAAAATACTAAACAGAGCAAAAATACACTCAGAGACTGAGGAAGCTAGATAATGAACAAGTGGACATCAAGGAGCTCAGAGGCGAATCAGAGCAGTGTTCACTTTTATGATCCCACAGTCAGAGATGTCTAGCACCAAAATAGACTCTTCAGTCCAACCAGCCTATGCCAACCAGATATTCGAACCTAATTCATTACCATTTGCCAGCACTTGGCCGACATCCCTCTGAACCCTTCCTATTCAAGTGCCTTTGAAATGTTACAATTTTTGTTGCCCTTTAGGCTCCTGTTGAATTTTCCCCTCATACCGTAAACCTATATCCTCTAGTTCTGGGCTTCACCACCCCAGGGTAAACACCTTCTCTATTTACGCTATCCATGCCCCTCACGATTATATAAATCTCTTCAAAATTACACCTCAGCCTATGACACTCCAAGGAAAAATGGCCCCAGCCTATAAGTCCTCTCCCTGCAACTCAAATCCTCCAACCCTGGCAACATCCTTGAAAATCAATTCTCAAACCTTTCAAGTTTCAGTGCCTCCTTCTGATAAGAGGGAGACCAGAATTGCACACAATATTCCAATAGTGGCCTAACCAATGTCCTGTCAGCTCCCTTAGTCAGCGCTCTGACTAATAAAGGGAAGCATACCCAATGCCGCCTTCACTATCCTGTGACTCTACTTTCAAGGAACTGTGAACCTGCATTCCAAGTCTCTTTGTTCAGCAAGACTCTCCAAGACCTTACAATCCAGTGTGAGAGTCCTGCTCGATTTGCTTTTCTAAAATGCAGCACCTCACATTTATCTAAATTAAACCCTATCTGCCACTCCGCAGCCCATTGGCCCATCTGATCAATATCCCATTGTATTCTGAGACAACCTTTATCACTGACCACAATACCAACAATCTTGGTGTCACCTGCAAACTTACTAACTGTATCGCCTCTATTCATATCCAAATCATTTAAATGAATGACGGAACAATTCCACAGAAAAACAAAAATCCATTTCCCTGTGTGAATGTGCTCTGTGTAAATCCTGCCCCATGACTCTCTATCAGGGAGAGCTGCACATACTCCCCTCTGAACTTTGCCCCCTACAAAGATGGCGGCTGCACGTGTCCAGTGAATCGTTGCCCCGAATAAAGATGGCGGCACTGACTCGAGTCAATCGCGAAATGAGGCATTTTCCGTTTACTGCAAAAACGAGACTGTAAATTTCAAATTAGTATTTTCCGATGTGCACCAAATGTTTGTAAAACCTCTCAGCCCAGACCAACACCATTTCCCTCCCGCTTCCTGCTGTTTATTTCTTTCCTTACCGACAGCTCTCCACCCGCACAGCCGCGCTGTCCGCGAGACGATCACGTGGTATAATCAGGTCCCGCCTCTCATTCACTGATTGGTCGGAGGGCCAACACCCCGCAGGTCCTCCAGCCCGCCCCTGTCCTTCCATTGGTCCGCCGCTGACATCAATTATCCTGGTACCGTTGTTGGGTGGAGCATGCGCACTGCTTCCTGGCTTTTGTTGCTGTTCATAAGGTTCAACAGTGAGGGACAAAGTTAAAAACACACAACCACCTGATGAAGCAGCAGCAGCGCTAGTGCTTCCAAATAAACCTGTTGTTCTGTGAATTTAATTTTGTCCATCCCAATCCAACACCAGCACCTCCAAGTCACGAGTGAGGGAGGAATGTATAACATAAGAACTAGGTACAGGAGAAGGCCATCCTGCCCTTTGAGTTTGCTCTGCCATTCAATAAGATCATGGCTGATCATTTCGTGGACGCAGAACCATTTACCCAAGTTCTCACCGTATTCTTTAATTAATTATTTCTTTTTTGAAAAAAGCTACCTTAGCTTTAAAAACGTTTACTGAACTAGCAGCAACTACTTCCCTGGGCAATGAATTCCAGTGAGGTTAAGAAGTTCCTTCTCAATTCAGTCCTAAATTTGCTGCCTCTAATCTTGAGTCGATGCCCTCTTGTCCTAGATTCACCTGCCAGTGGAAACATCCTCCCTACTTCTATTTTATCCATTTCATTCATTATTTTATAATTTCCATTCTTCTGAATTCCAATGAGTATAATCCCAATCTACTCAGTTTCTGTTAAACCAACCCCCTCAACTCTGAAATCAACCTTGTTAACTCCTCTACACCCCCACTCTAGTACCAGTCCATCCTCCTCAACGAAGGAGATAAAAACTACATGGAGTACTCCAGGTGTGGTCCTCACCAGCACCCAATACAGCTGGAACATAACTTCTGCTTTTAAACACAATCCCTTCAGCAAAGAAGGACAAAATTGCATTTGCTTCTGAATTGATTGTTATACCTGGTGACCAACCTTCATGCAGAAGGATACTCAGGTACCTCTGCTTAGCAAATAATGCAACTTTTTTAAAATTCAAGTAATAATCTGTTTTAATTTACTCCAACCAAACAGTATGACATTATATTTATGAACATTATATTCCATATGACCGACCATTGCCCACTCAATCAATGTATCTATGTTCCTCTGCAAAGTTTCACAGTCCTCCACACACTTTGTCCTGCTACTCATCTTAGTGTCATATGCAAACTTTGACACCCTACATGTGGTCCCCAACTCCAAATCATCTGTATCAATTCTAAAGATTCGCAGTCCCAACACTGATCCCTGAGGCACACCACTAGTCACTGATTGCCAGCCAGGATAATATGCATTTATCCCCAACTTTGCTTCCTGTTAGTCAACCAATCTTCTATCCATGCTAATACTATACCCCTAATGCCATCCCCCTTATATTATGCAACATTCTCTTGAACAGCACCTTGTTGAAGGTCTTTTGGAAATCCAGGTACACAGTATCCACTGGTTTCCCGTTGTCCACCTTGCTCGAAATGTCTTCATAGAATTCCAAAAGATTTGTTAAGCATGACCAATGGGATAATTTCTATCGAGTCCCTGCTATTTCTTCCTTGATAATAGATCAAAACATCTTTCCCACTACAGAGAAGAAGCTATCTAGGGTATAATTACCCATCTTTTGTCCACCTCCTATTAAAAATAGTGGGTCACTTTTGCTGCTTTCCAATCTGCTGGACTGCCACAAAGTCCAGTGAATTTTGGAAAATTACTGTCAGTGCATTTGCTATTTCTCCTGGATACATTCTGTCACGGCCAAGAGAATTTTCTATTATTAGCTCAATTACCTCCAACAGTCCAAAACTAGCTGTTCTGTAATAATTATAGGTTCCAAATCCTCACCTACCTTTGTCTCTTTGTTATTTACTGGAAAGATATTATGTCTTCCACTGTGACATCCCATAACTAAATGCTCCTTCTCTTTTTCCGAAGGACCAACATTTACTTTAGCCACTCTTTTCTCATTATGTATGTTTATAGAAACATTTGCTATCTGTCTTTGTAGTCTGTGCTAGTTTATTTTTCTCATGTTCTATCTTATATTTCTTTGTAGCTCTTCTGTGGCTTTCTGTTGACCTTTAAAGTTTTCCCAGTTCTAGTTTCATGCTGGTTTTGGCCACTTTGTATGCCTTTCAATTTGATCACTTTCCTTAGATACCCATCGCAGAGAACACCTTCTTACAGTCCTTCTCTGGAATATACCTTTGCTGAGGACTTTGTAAAATGTCTTTGAAAATCCTCCACTGCTCATCAACTGTCCCACCATAAAATCTTTGTTTCCAGTCTACATTATCCAGGTTCTCCCTCATTCTATTGTAGTTCCCCATGTCCAAGCACAGGACCCAGGTATTAGATTTTATCTTCACACTCTCCATATGTATTAAATTCAACTATACAGTGATCACTTCTTCCGAGAGGATTCCTAACTCTGAGATCACTAATTATTCCTGTCTCATTGCAGAGGGCCAGATCTTGGATAGCTTGCTCCGTTGTAGATCCATTTCATACTCTTCAAGTAAAATATCACAGATAAATTTAATGAACTCCTCAAAGCTATCCTGACTGAGCTGGTTTGACCAATTTACATGTAGATTAAAATCACCCATGATAATAACCGTACCATTTTTACAGGCATTAGTTATTTCTTTGTTTATTGCCCATCCCAATGTGATGTTATTATTGGTGGCCTGCACACTACACCTATCAGTGACTATCTTGGTAGAATTTTGAATGCATCATTCCTGTTTCTCCTAATGTACGGCAAAAACAACAACTACTTGCATTGTATGGAATCTTTCACAATGGCAAATCTCCTAAGTGCTTCATGGATGATCAAAACATTGATTAAAGAGAATGATTAAAAAAAATCTTAAAGGAGGATAGAAAAGATTAGGGAGGCTATTTGACAGATTGCTGCTCTTGACAGCTCCAATTGGAGTGATGCAGGTGGGTGGGTTGGAAAGGGAACATGCAAAGGGGAAATGGAGGAGTGCAGGCAGTGTATAAGGTCTTAAGGACAGAGGAGGTTCCAGACTGAGTCTGTCTGTCATAGAGAGTATGCTGCCTCATGGAGTTTGAATCACTGCAATGGGTTCATGCAAGTCATATTAGTCGAGGATAGTATAACGGTGCTGAGAGTACTTTTGATGAGGACTCGCCTCCTGAGGTAGTGTGGGCTGAGGGTAGAATCAGGGAGGGAGAGACACACTGCTTGGAGTTTTTTTATAGGCCTCCACAGAGTTCCAGGGAAGTGGAAGAGAGGATTAGCAAAATTATTCTGGGTAAGAGCAAAAGTACCAGGGTGGGCATTATGGGGGACTTCAGCTTCCCCAACATTGACTGGGAATGCTATAACTCGCGTACGTTGGATGATCAATTTTTGTCCAGTGTGTACAGGAGGGTTTCCTGACACAGTATGTCGAAGGCCAACAACAGGGAGGCCATATTGGATCTGGTGCTTGGTAATGAACCAGACCAGAGTTTGATTTATTTTAGGTGAGCACTTTGGAGCGAGTGACCACAATTCAGATACGTTTAGTTAGCGATGGAAAGGGACAGGTGCATGCCACAGGCAAGAGTTATCAATGGGCAAGGACAATTATATGCGATTAGGCAGAATTAGGATGCATAGAATGTGGTAGCAAAATGCAGGGATGCAGACAATGAAAATGTGGAGCTGGTTTAAGGAACAGATATTGCATGTCCTTGACAGTTTCTCTGTCAGGCAGGGAGGAAGTGATAGATAAGGGAACCGTAGTTTACTACAGAAATTGCATCTCTTGTGAAGGAAAGAAGGAGGCTTATGTGTTGATGAGGCAAGATGATTCAGATGAGGAGATGGAGAGTTACAGATCAGCTAGGAAGGATTTAAAGAGAGAGTTATGAAGAGCAAAGAGAGGACACGAGCAGTCCTTTAGCAAATAGAATAAAGTAAACCCTAAAGCTTTCTATAGGTATGTGAGGAATAAAATGATGATTAGGGTAGGAATCGGTCCAATCAAAGACAGAAGTGGAAGTTGAGTGTGTACCCTGTGGAGATTGGAGAGTGCTAACGAACATTCTCATTGGTTTTCACTCAGGAAAAGAGATATTGTAGAGGGAAGAATGTGGTACGAGATTTAAGACTAGAAAGGATCGAGATTAGTTAGAAACAGGTTTATCAATCCTAGAGGAGTGAATAGACAAGTCCCCTAGGCCGGATGGGACTTATTCGAGGATTCACTGGGAAGATAGATCAGAGAATTTGGCTTTGATATTTGAGTCGTCATTGTCTACAGATTTGGTACCAGAGGACTGGAGAATTCCAAATGTTGTGCCTTGTGTCAAGAAGGGCAGTAGAGATTACTCAGATAATTATACACCATGAGTCTGACCTCTGTTGTAGGAAGGGTTTTGGAAAGGATTATAAGAGATAAGATTTATAATCATCTGCAACAACAATTTAGTTTCAGATAATCAACATGGTTTCATCAAGGGCAGTTCGTGTCTTGTGAACCTCAGAGTTTTTTGAGAAGGTGACCAAGCATGTAGATGAGGGTAGGCAATTGACGTGGTATACATGGACTTCAGTAAAGTCTTTGATAAGGTTCCACATGGTAGGCTGTTGGAGAAAATGCAGAGGCATGGAATTGAGGGTGATTTAGCAGTTTGGATTAGAAACTGGCTTTCTAAAGGAAACAGCGAGTGGTGGTTGATGGAAAATATTCAACCTGGAGTCCAGTTACTAGTGGTGTGCCATAAAGATCTGTTTTGGACCACAGCTGTTTGTCATTTTTAGAAATGACTTAGACGCAGGTATAGGTGGATGGATTAGTAAATTTGCTGATGACACTAAAGTCGGTGGAGTAGTGGACAGTGCAGAAGAGTGTTACAGGTTGCAGGGGAAATGGAAAAACTGCACACTGGGCTGAGAGGTGGCAAATGGAGTTCAATGCAGCTAAATATGAGTGATGCACTTTGAGAAGAATAACCGAAGGCAGAGTACTGGTCAATGGAAATATTCTTTGTAGTGTGGATGTGCAGAGGGATGTTGGAGTCCATGTACATGGATCTCTGAAAGTGCCACCCAGGTGGATAGTACTGTTAAGAAGGCATACCGTGTGTTAAGTTTTATTCATAAGAGTAATTGAGTTCCAGAGCCCAATATCATGCTGCAAATACAAAATGCTGGTGCGGCCATACTTGGAATATTGTGTGCAGTTTCTGGTGCCCATATTTTGGGAAGGACGTGGAGGATTGGAAAAGGTGTAGAGAATTAACCAGGATGTGACTAGTCTGGAGGGAAGGTCTTATGAGGAAAGGCTGAGAGACTTGAACCTATTCTCCTTGGCAAGAAGAAGGCTAAGAGGGATTTGATAGAGACATACAAGATGATCAGAGGCTTAGATAGGGTAGACAGTGGAAGTCTTTTCTAGGATGATTATGTCAGTGTGCACGAGGGGGCATAAGAGCAAATGAGGAGTGATAGATTTAAGACAGATGTCAGAGGCAGGTCTTTACTCAAGAGTGGTAAGGGTGTGGAATGTACTACCTGCTAATGTAGACAACTCAGCCACATCAGGAAGATTTAAACAATCCTTAGATAAGCACATGGGTGATTTTAGAATAGTATACGGGCACGAGCTGAGAACAGTCCACAGGTTGCACAACATCAAGGACCGAAGGGCCTGTTCTGCGCTGTATTGTCCTATACTATTGTGCTACAAGAGATTTCTGCTGTCCTAAACAGAGTGACGGATCTTGTATTGTGGGCTTACGAAATGTCACTGTTCTCTACCAAACATGTACAAGGTAGAGCTAGGGCAATAATAAGATGCTGCAACAGGAGGGAACAGTAACTGCATACAAAACCTGCTCCTTCTCATCTATTTTCACCTCCAAAACTGAGGGTGTTGCAGAAAAGCACCTCCATATCCCACCACAACACTTTACCCCACGATCGTGGTATCTGCTGTGCACTAAGAGTGGAACAGTCTGTACTGGGCCCACTGGGGCCCTGAGAAACTTGGTAAAGATTAAAATCATCTCGCATTGAGAGCCCACGACATGTATGCATTTTCTATTGTTTTAATCTGTTCCTGACTTCCCTTGTTTTTCCCTATGAACCTGTTCAAAGTTGTTATTACACACACCTGCACCAGCTGCGAATTGAACTCAGGTCTCTCCGTCCAAGATTCGGGATATTTTCACCGCAACACAAGGCATCAGTTCTCACTTCCCCTGTCCTTCAGCCTGCTGAGTTCCGCCTGAATCAACTCTGCAATTGGGAGGAAGGGGCGGAACTGAAGGACCGAACAGAGGCCCGTCCGCCAACCAGAG
>NW_026868265.1:0-60677 GCF_020745735.1 Hemiscyllium ocellatum
TCCCCGGATGATTGATGTCAGTGGCGGACCAATGGAAGGACAGGGGCGGAGCTGGAGGACTGCGGGGCGGTTGGCCCTCCGACCAATCAGAGTGAATGAGAGGCGGGACTTGATTATATCACGTGACCAGCGCGGCTGTGCGGGCGGAGAGCTGTCGGTAAGGAAAGAAACAAACAGCAGCAAGCGGGAGGGAAATGGTGTGGTCTGGGCTGAGAGGTTTTGCAAAACATTGGTGCACATCGGAAAATACTAATTTGAAACTTAGTCTCGTTTTTGCAGTAAACCGGAAAATGCCTCATTTCGCGATTGACTCATGTAAGTGCCGCCATCTTTATTCGGGGCAATGATTCACTGGACACGTGCAGCCGCCATCTTTGTAGGGGGAAAGTTCAGAGGGGAGTATGTGCAGCTCTCCCTGATAGAGAGTCATGGAGCAGGATTTACACAGAGCACATTCACACCCAGGGAAATGGTTTTTTTTTCCTCCGGATTTGTTTCGTCATTCATTGAAATTATTTGGATGTGAATAAAGGCGGTACAGTTAGTAAGTTTGCAGGTGACACCAAAATTGTTGGTATTATGGTCAGTGATAAAGGTGGTCTCAGAATACAATGGGATATTGATCAGATGGGCCATGGGCTGGGGAGTGGCAGATAGGGTTTAATTTAGATAAATGTGAGGTGCAGCATTTTAGAAAAGCAAATCAGAGCAGGACTCACTGAATTGTAAGGTCTTGGAGAGTCTTGTTGAACAAAGAGACCTTGGAATGCAGGTTCACAGTTCCTTGAAAGTAGAGACACAGGTCGATAGGACAGCTTCCCTTTATTGGTAAGAGCATTGAGTAAAGGAGCTGACCAGGACATTGGTTAGGCCACTTTTGGTATTTTGTCTGCAATTCTGGTCTCCCTCTTGTTAGAAGGAGGCACTGAAACTTGAAAGGTTTGAGAATTGATTTTCAAGGATGTTGCCAGGGTTACAACATAAAACAGTACAGCACAGCACAGAACAGGCCCTTCAGCCCACGATGTTGTGCCGAACGTCTATCCTACATTAAGCACCCATCCGTGTAGCTATCCAATTGCCGCTTAAAGGTCGCCAATGATTTGACTCTACCACTCCCACGGGCAGCGCATTCCATGCCCCCACCACTCTCTGGGTAAAGAATCCACCCCTGACATCTCCCCTATACCTTCCACCCTTCACCTTAAATTTATGTCCCCCTGTAATACTTTGTTGTACCCGGGGAAAAAGTTTCTGTCTACTCTATCTATTCCTCTGATCATCTTATAAACCTCTATCAAGTCACCCCTCATCCTTCGCCGTTCCAACGAGAAAAGGCCGAGAACTCTCAACCTATCCTCGTACGACCTATTCTCCATTCCAGGCAGCATCCTGGTAAATCTTCTCTGCACCCTCTCCAAAGCTTCCACATCTTTCCTAAAGTGAGGCGACCAGAACTGCACACAGTACTCCAAATGTGGCCTAACCAAGGTCCTGTACAGCTGCAACATCACTTCATGACTCTTGAATTCAATCCCTCTGCTAATGAACGCTAATACACCATAGGCCTTCTTACAAGCTCGATCCACCTGAGTGGCAACTTTCAAAGATCTATGTACATAGACCCCAAGATCCCTCTGTTCCTCCACCTGACTAAGAACTCTACCGTTAACCCTGTATTCCGCATTCTTATTTCTTCCAAAATGGACAACCTCACACTTGGCAGGGTTGAACTCCATCTGCCACTCCTCAGCCCAGCTCTGCATCATATCTAAGTCCCTTTGCAAACGACAACAGCCCTCCTCACTCTCCACAACTCCACCAATCTTCGTATCATCTGCAAATTTACTGACCCACCCTTCGACTCCCTCATCCAAGTCATTAATAAAAATTACAAACAGCAGAGGACCCAGAACTGATCCCTACGGAACTCCGCTTGTAACTAGGCTCCAGGCTGAATATTTACCATCTACCACCACTCTCTGACTTCGACCGGTTAGCCAGTTTTCAATCCAATTGGCCAAGTTTCCCTCTATCCATGCCTCCTGACTTTCCGCTTAAGCCTACCATGGGGAACCTTATCAAATGCCTTACTAAAATCCATGTACACTACATCCACTGCTCTACCCTCATCCACATGCTTGGTCACCTCCTCAAAGAATTCAATAAGACTTGTAAGGCAAGACCTACCCTTCACAAATCCGTGCTGGCTGTCCCTAATCAAGCAGTGTGTTTCCAGATACTCATAAATCCTATCCCTCAGTACCCTTTCCATTACTTTGCCTACCACAGAAGTAGAGACTAACCAGTTGGAGGATTTCAGTTGCAGGGAGAGGCATAATAGGCTAGGGCCATTTTCCCTGGAGTGTCATCGGCTGAGGTGATGTTGAAGAGGTTTATATAATAGTGAGGGGCATGGATAGCGTGAATAGACAAGGTGTTTACCCTGGGGTGGTGGAGCCCAGAACTAGAGTATATAGGTTTAGGGTGAGAGGGGAAAATTGAACAGGAGCTGAAAAAGCAACAAAAATTGTGACATTTCAAAGACATTTGAATAGGAAGGGTTCAGAGGGATGTTGGCCAAGTGCTGGCAAATGGGAATAGATTAGGTTCGAATATCTAGTTGGCATAGACTGGTTGGACTGAAGAGTCTGTTTCTGTGCTAGACGTCTCTGACTGTGGGATCATAAAAGTGAACACTGCTTTGATTCGCCTCTGAGCTCCTTGATGTCTACTTGTTTGTTATCTAGCTTCCTCAGTCTCTGAGTGTATTTTTGCTCTGTTCAGTATTTTACTATTATGTTCAAAGACCTTTCTGTAAATGAATTGTCCACTGTTGCCCAGCTCCTGGCCATGTTACAGAGGAGGTAGTACTGGATGGTTAGGAAAGGCCAGGGATCAAGAGAACAGTGAGCCTGAAGTCAGTGGCAGGCAAATTGTTGGAATGGATTCTGAGGGATAGGATTTACATGTATTGGAAAGACGAGGAATGATTAGGGATAGTTAACATGGCTTTGTGTGTGGGAAATTCTCTCTCTCTCTCTCTCTCTCTCTCTCTCTCTCTTTCTCGAACTTGATTGAGTTTTTTGAAGATGTGACAAAGATGATTGATGAAGGCAGACTGTGGACATTGTCTATATGGACACTGAATGGTGTTCCACAAAGCAGACTGGTTAGCAAGGTTAGATAACATGAAATGTTGGGAGAACTAGCCATTTGGATACAAAACTGGCTTGAAGGTAGGAGGCAGAGGTTGTTGAAAGAAGGTTGCTTTGTGGACTGGAGGCCTGTGAGCAGCAGTGTGCTGCAGGAGTGGATATTGGGTCCTTAAATAATTGACTTGGATGTGAATATATGAGATATGATCAGTAGGTTTACAGAAGACACTAAAATTGGAGGTGTAGTGGACAATGAAGAAGGTTAGTTCAGAATGCAACAGGATCTTGACCAGATGGGCCATTGGGGCGAGGAATGGCAGACTGGGTTCAATTTAGACAAATGTAAGCTGTTGGATTTTGGAAAGGCAAATCAGGGCAGGACTTATACACTTAATGGTAAAGTCCTTGGGAATGTTGCTGAACATAGAGACCATGGAGTGCAGGTTCATTGTTTCTTGAAATTAGAGTCGCAGGTAGGCAGGCTAGTGAAGGTAGTGTTTGGTATGCTTAATTATTGGTCAATGCATTGAGTGCAGAAGATGGGACGTCAAATTGTGGCTGGACAGGGCATTGATTAAGCCATTTCAGGAATTCTGTTTTAAGTTTGAAATTCCCTGTCTGGAAAGGATGTTGTGAATCTTGAAAGAGTTCAGACAAGATTGACAAAGACTTTGCTAGGGTTGGAGGATTTGGGCTACAGGGAGAGGCTGAATAGGCCAGGGTTAATTTCCCTGGAGAGTCAAAGACTGAAAGGTGACTTCATGGAGATTTATAAAATCATGAGGGACGTGGATAAGGTGCACAGCCAGGGTCTTTTCCCCCCAGGTTAGGTGGGTTCAAAACAAAATCACATGGGCTTACTTTGAGAGGGCAAAGATTTAAAACGGATCTAAGGGGCAAAGTTTTCAAGCTGTGTGTGGTGTGTGTGTGGAATGAGCTGCCAGATGATGTAGTGGAGGCTGATACAATTACAACATTTGAAAGGCATCCGATTGGGTACATGAATAGGAAGAGCTTCTAATGCTGGCAAATGGGGCTCCATTTGTTGAGGATTCCTGGTTGGCATGGACAAATTGGACCAAAGGTCTGTTTCTGTGCTGTACATCTCTATGACACTAATAAATGAAAATAAGATGTGTTCCTCTTTTGTGGAGAGCTAGCAGAAGCACAGATAATTGTCCTTGGAGCTGAGAAGGTTAAGCAGTGATTTTGACCAGCTGCAAATTTGTTTCTAGGATATTTAATTTGCAGAGAGAGGGGAATTGTTAACAATGTCACAATTTTAGTAACTATTTTCAGGTAATTTGTAGATAATATGTGAATATGTGAACATTATTTTATTCAGTATGTTCTGAGCATCTGGAACAGTCTGAATGGCAGCTGGACAGACTCAGCAGTTATTCAAACAGATTTGGAATTTTACATTTTAAGGGAAGATTTCGGGGGCCATGGGAAAATGGGAAGGGAATTGGGAAAGATTTGCAGCATCTCCAGAGGGAGAGGGTACAGCCCCAATGGGCTGAATAGCCCCCAGCCTCTGTGCTCTGTGACACTGCCCCATTGACTGTGAATGTTGAAGCTCATCCCAGGGCAGAGAGAGAGAGAGAGAGAGAGAGAGAGAGAGGATCCCACCACTCACCTCACAATGGGCCCTGGATGATTGATGTCAGCGCAGGCCAATAGGACCAGAGGGCAGTACTGGAGGACCAGGTTGTCCAACCAATCGTAGTTAATGCGGGCAGACTCAAGGCTGGAACTAAAGAAAGGCACATATCACAGAGATTTGAGAAACTGGAGGACATGAGATAGGGAGCGTTCTGTGGCTGGTGAGGAATTATATAAATAAGAAAAAGTTGTGAGGGTGGATGAGGTGACAGCGATTGGGAGAGTTAAGGATGGAGGAATTTAGAGTTAGTGAGGATTAGAGTCATAATGTTATACAGCAAGGAAACAGGCCCTGTGGTCCAACCAGTCCATGCCGACCATAATTCCAAACTGAACTAATTGTAACTGCCTCCGCTTGGTCCACATCCATCCAAATATTTCCTATTTATGTACTTCTCTGAATGTCTTTCAAAGATTGTAATTGCCTTCACAGCTACCACTTCCTCTGGAAGTTCATTTCACGTGCATAATTTTTTTAAAAACCCTAATGTCTTTTCTCAAATCTTTCTCATTTCTTCTCAAAATGAATGCACCCGAGTTTTGAATCCCCCTCTCCCCGGCTATCCCCCTTATCTAAACGCTTTCTGATTTTATAAACCTCTAATAAGGTCACCCCTCAACCTCGTGCACGCCCGGGGAAAAAAATTCCCAGCCTATCCAGCCTCTCCTTAGAACACAATCCCTCCATTCATGGCAACATGCTGGTAGATCTCTTCTGAACCTGCTCCAATTTAATAATATCCTTCCTATAACAGCACAACCAGAACTGGACATAGTATTCCAGAAGAGGCATCCCCAACGTCCTGTACATCCTCAACATAACGTCACAAGTCCTGTACTCCAAGGTCTGAACAATGAAGGTCAGTGTGCTAAGCGCCTTCTTAACCACCTGTCTGCATATAACACAAACTTCAAAGACGTGAAGCCCTCGGTCTCTTTGTTCCCATATCACTACTCAAGGCCCTACTTTTATTGAGTGTAAGTCCCACCCTCATTCTCATTTGTTTTGTCAGGATGTTATATTTTGCATTTATTCCAATCCAAAAAGTCCTTTTGAGTATAAAGGTAGTAGGAGTATGATTAAGAGGGAAATCAGGAGGCAAAAAAGGGACATGAGATAGCTTTGGTGAATAGGGTTAAGGATAATCCAAAGGGCTTTTATAAATACATGAAGAACAAAAGGCTAACTAGGGAGAAAATAGAGACCCTCAAAGATCAGCAAGGCAGCCATTGTGTGGTGCTGCAGGCGATGGGCGAGATAGAAAGCAAGTATTTTGCATCAGTGTTTACTGTGAAGAAGTACATGGGAGATATAGAATGTGGGAAATAAATGGTGACATCTTGAAAAATGTCCATATTACAGAGGAGGAGGTGCTGGATGAGTGGCTAAGGAGCTGGTGCAGGGGAAAAGGATTCACATTTTTTGGATCATTGTGATCTCCTCTGGAGTAGAGTTGACCTGCATAAGAAGGATGGATTGTACCTGAATTGGAAGGTGTTAACATCCAGACAGGGAGATATTAGTGATACTCGGGAGGCATTAAACCAGTGAGGGAGTGGGTGTAACCCAAGAAGATAGTGAGGAAAGAGTATGTCTGAGACTGGTACAGTTCAGAAGTCAAATAGTCAAGGCAGGCAAGGGCAAGGCACAGAATGAAGTCGGACTGAGCAGTTGCACTGCATTTACTTCAATAGAAGAGGCCTGACAGGGAAGGCAGATGAGCTCGGTATGGTTTTGAACATGGCACTGGGATATTATAGCAATTACAGAGGCATCACTCTGATGGATAAGATTGGCAGCTTAATGTTCCAGGGTATAGATGCTATAGGAAGAATAGAAAGGGGGACAAGAGAGGAGGGGGAGTGGCATTTTTGATTCGGGATAGCATTATATTTTTGCTTAGGGAAGATATTCCTGGGAGTACGCCCAGTGAAGTTATTTAGGTGGAACTGGGAAATAAGAAAGGGATGATCACCTTATTGGAGTTTTCTGCATGGATTTCGTGTGAGTGCTCTGGTTTCCTCCCACAGTCCAAAGATGTGCAGGATAGGTTGGATTATCCAGGCTGAATTGCCCACAGTGTTCAGGGATGTGTAGGTTGGGTGGATTGTCCAGGCTGAATTGCCCATAATGTTCAGGGATGTGCAGGTTGGATGGCCTTCGGAAAGACAATG
Organism: Hemiscyllium ocellatum; assembly: GCF_020745735.1. Lineage (NCBI taxonomy): Eukaryota > Metazoa > Chordata > Chondrichthyes > Orectolobiformes > Hemiscylliidae > Hemiscyllium > Hemiscyllium ocellatum. Next base: position 6,999 of record NW_026868265.1, read on the forward strand.
TTACCGAGGGAGGTTAGGAGGCTCTCCAGGTCAGTATCGATGTGATGGGCTGAATGACCTGCTTCCACACTGTTGCAAGTCTCTGATAATTCTACTAGTTTTAAAATAGTTACAGAAAATAATATACCAGATCTAAAAGCTAAGGTTCTGAATTGGACAAAGGCCAATTTTGATTGCACAAGGCAAGAACTTTCATCTGGTCCCTCCGGCCTGCTCTGCCATTCAATAAGAACAGGGCTGATCTTTTCATGGCCTCAGCTCCACATTCCTGCTCTCCTACCATAACCCTTAGTTCCTTTCCTGTTCACATATTCACATTTTGCCTTAAAGGCATTCAAGTTGATAACGTCAAATGTTGCACTCAGCAGGGAATTCCACAGATTCACAACCCTTTAGCTGAAGAAGCTCCTCCTGAACTCAGTCCTAAATCTGCTCCCCTTATTTTGAGGTAATGCTCTGTAGTTTGACCTGCCCCCAGTGGAAATAGCCTCCCTGCTTCTATCTTCTCTATTCCCTTCATAATTTTATTTGTTTCCTCTCCAACCTCCCATTCTTCTAAATTATAATGACGATAGAACCAGTTTTCTCAATCTCTCCACATACGCCAACCCTCTCAACTCCCAACTCAAACTAGTGACCCTCCTCTGTACTCCCTCCAGTGTCAGTACATCCTTGCTAATGTAAGGGGATCAAACCTGTACACAGTACTCCAGGTGTGGCCTCCCCAGCCCCCTGTACAGCTGCAGCATAACCATCCCTCTAGCAATGAAGGACAATATTCCCTTCACTGCCTTAATTACCTGCTGTACCTGCAAACCAGCTTCCTGTGATTCATGCACAAGGACACCCAGCTCCCTCTGCACAGCAGCCTGCTGCATGTTTTCACCATTTCATCATCCAGTTTGTTGTTAGTCCGACCAAAATGGATGACCTCCATCTGCCAGATCCTTACCCACTCACGTAACCTATCTGTATCCCTATGCAGACTGACAGTGGCCTCTGCAGACATGACTTTGCTCATCTTTGTATCAAATGTGAACTCTGACACCGTACACTTGGTCCTCAAGTCCAAAACATTTGTGTAAATTGCAAACAGTTGTAGTGTCAACACTAATCCAAACACCCATTTATCCCCATTCTTTATTTTTTGTTGGTGAACCGATCCTGTATCAATGATAATACATTACCCATAATGCTGTGCATCTTTACCTTATACAGCAGCCTTTTGTGTGGCAACTTATCGAATACCTTCTGGCAATCCAGGTACACCACCTCCACCGAGTCCGCCTTGTCCAACGCTCTCGTCGTATCCTCAAATAATTTCAGTAAATGTGTTAGACATGACCTGCCTTTCATGAATCCATGCTGTGTCTGCTAAAGGAGACAATTTCTACCCAGATACCTCACCACTACTTCCTTGAGAGATTCAAACATTTTCTACACTACAGAAGTGAAGCTAACGGGTCCTTTTTGAAAAATAGTGGTGCCAATTTGCAGCTTCCAGTCTGTCCAAACCATCCCAGAATCCAACAAATTTTAGTGAATTATCATGAGGTCTATTTGTTATTCCCCCCGCCCCCATCTTCTTTAGTCCCTGGGATGCATTCCATCAGGGCCAGGAGACCCAGCTACCTTGAGGCTGTTATCTTTCCCAACATTGCCTCTTTACTGGGAATGATTGCTTCTCTGTCCTCATCTGCTATTGCCTCCATAGGCCTGCGACAATGAGAGTATATAGACAGTATGTTCCTGTTAAGGCCAAGGCTGGTAGGTGTAGGGAATGCTGCCTGTTGAGAGAAATTGAGGACCTGGTCAAGAAAATGAAGGAGGCATATGGCAGGTACAGAGAGCTGGGTTTGTGTGAATCCCGAGAGGAGTATAGGGGCAGTAGGAGTACACTCGAGGTAAACCAGGAGGGCAAAAAGGGGACATGAGATAGCTTTAGGAAATAGGTTTAAGGAGAATCCAAAGTGATTGTACAAACACACTAAGGACAAACGAGTAACCAGGCAGAGAATAGGTACCCGCAAACATCAAGGCTGTCTGTGGAACCGCAGGAGGTGAGAGAGGTTCTGTGTGAGCGGAGAGGTTTTACAAACAAAATGTGCACATCGGAAAACACAAATATGAACATCCCAGTCTCGTATTTTCAGAAAACGGGGAATTGCCTCAGTGTGGCTGCAGGCATGGGTGCGTGCCGCCATCTTTATTTGGGGCAAGAATTCACTGGACACGTGCGGAGCCGCCAGCTTTGTAGGGGGCAAGGTGCAGCCAGGCGCATGTGCAGCCTTTCTCTGGTACAGATTCATTGGGCAGGATTTACACAGAGCACATTCAAACTCAGAGAAATGGGTGTTTATTTCTGGATTTGTTTCATTATTCATTTAAATGATTTGGTATCGTAAATGAGTTTGCAGGTCATACAAAATTGGAGGTATTGTGGATAATGAAGAAGGTTACCTCGGATTACAATGAGATATTGATCAGATGGGGTTTAATTTAGATAAATGTGAGGTGCTGCATTTTGGAAAAGCAAATCAGGACAGGACTTATACACTGAATGGCAAGGCCCTGGAGATGTTTGCGGAACAAAGAGACCTTGGACTGCAGGTTCATAGTCCTTGCAAGTCAAGTTACAGGTAGATAGGATGATGAAGAAGGTGTTCAGTATATTTTCCTTTATTGGTTAGAGCATTGAGTACAGGATGTGGGAGGTCATGTTGCTGTAGAGGACATTTGTTAGGCCACGTTTGGAATAGTGTGTGGAATTCTGGCCTGCCTCCTATCAGAAGGGTGCTGTGAAACTTGAAAGGTTTCAAAAAAGACTTACAAGGATGTTGTTAGGGTTGCAGGATTTGAGCTACGGGGTGAGGCATAAAAGGCTGGGCTGTTTTCCCTGGAGTGCCATAGTCTGAGCGGTGATGTTATGGAGGTTTATATAATCATGAGGGACATGGATAGAGTAAATGAACCAGGTGTTTTCCCCGGAGTGGTGGTGTCCAGATGAAGAGGGCATTACTTTAGGGTGAATGGATAAAATTTCGAAGGGGTCTAACAGACAATTCTTTCATGCAGTGGGTGGAGTGAGCTGCCAGAAGAAGTGGTGGAGACTCGTACAACTAAAACATGTCAAAGGCATCTAAAAAGATACATGATATGATTAGGAAGCATTTACAGGGATATGGGCCAAGTGCTGGCAAATGGGAATAGATTAGGTTTAGATACCTGGTTGGCATGGGTGAGTTCGACCGAAGGGTCTTTCTCGGTGCTATACATCTCTATGACTGTGAGATCATAACAACTTACACTGTTCTGCTTCATCTCTGGGCTCCCTCATGACCACTTTGTTAATATCTAGCTTCCTCAGTCTCGAACAATGGGTGTATCTTTAGTCTGTTTAGTATTTTACTATAACTTTTACAGATATTTTAGTAAGTTAACTTTTCACTGCCGCCCAGCCCCTGACCATGTGCTGCTTATTAATATTTTTCTGGAAAATCTTTGACAGTCAAGAATTCCTTTTTCCAATAAGCAAGTGTATTTTCCTTCCATTTCTGACTCTCAAATTCTGCACCATTTTCATTCCCTGTAATCCGTTTTGCACTCCCTGAAACATCAACTGTGTTTCTCCTTCCACAGATCCCAGTGATTAATGCCAAAGCCCTGTTGCCTGGGGAGAGGGTGATGTTTGACTTTCTTGTACAGCTGCAGTTTGTGTGGTGAAGGTGCTCCCACAATGTGGTTGGGTAATAGATGTTATAGATTATTCATTACAGCAACAGTGATGATTTGAAGATAATGTCCAAATCAAGAACAGTTTGTAGTTACATTATCCTGCTTATAATTTCACAAAAATATTATTGGGAACTTTAGACATAAGGCCAGAGAAGGATGATATTAGGTCAGGTGACCAAAAGCATTGCCAAATAAGCAGATTTTGAGGAATGTCTTAAAGGAGGAAAGCAGACCTGTGAGGCTTTGGCTGCGAATTTCAGACCTTGTTGTTTTGGCAACTGTAAAAGCAGCCACACAGGTGAGGTAATGAATTAACAGATCATTGGGAGTCTCGAACAGAATGGGTTGTCGGGGTCTCAAAGGGTGTGAGATACAGCGAGCTAGGGATGATCACACCCAGGAATTACATCAAGGGTGAGAATTTTAAATTGAGGGATGTGGGCCGGATGCTGGCAGGTGAGACTAGATTGGGCTGGGATATCTGGTCGGCATGGACAGGTTAGATTGAAGGGTCTGTTTCCATGCTGTACATCTCTGTGGCTCTATGCTGTTGATTATGAATAGGAGCTTTTTGAAGGTTCAACAAGTTTTGGTACAAAGGAGTACTAGGGTAGCAGACATTTAGTTTTTCTTGAGATGACAGGGAGATTGAATGTGGGAAGCTGGCCAGGAGTGTGTTTAGCTACTGAAGCCTGGAGATAACACAAGGTGGATGAGAGTATATGAGCTGAGACAAGGGTAGAATCAGCTAGAAATAGTGGTGTTGGAGTGGGACTGGGCTGTCCCCCTCACCTCACCTCTGGGATTCAGCTGGTTGTCAGGTTGTGAATCAGGGCAGTAACACAATCGGGAGCTGAGTGGCCCTGGTGGAGCCGAGAATGAGTGTCACTCAGCTGGCTGTTGCTGAGCAGCTGCTGCGTGGTAGCCCTGTTGGTGACATCTTCCATCACTTTACTGCTGATCGAGTGTGGACTGATAGAGGGAAATTTCCTGGATTGGATTGCCCTGTGTTTTTGTGTTGAACATGCCTGTTCTACATTGTTGTTCGATGCCAGTGCTGGAGCGGTACTTGGCTTGGTGGGTGGCAAGTTCTGGAGCAAATGCTGTTGTCGTATCTGGTGCTTGTATATGTGAGGCCCGTCCATCAGTAAGGGTGGGGATATCTGTGATGCTTCCTCCAGTGAGTTGTTTAATTGTCCATCACCGTTCACAACTGGGTGTGGCAGAACTGCAGAGCTCTGATCTGATCCATTGGATGTAGAATCACTTCACTCTATTGCTTGCTGCTGATGCTGTTTGATATGCAGATGGTCCTGTTTGGTAGCTTCACCAGGTTGGCACTTCATTTTTAGGTATGCCTGGTGCTGCTCATGGCATGCCCTCCTTTCCTGTCCGTTGTGATGGGTGAGAGCGGGATGTACAAACCCATGAGATTACAGATTGTGCTGGAGTACAGTTCTGCTGCTGTTGATGTCCCACAGTGCCTCAGAGGTACCCGGTTTAAGATCTAACATCTCTTCAAATTCTATCCCATTTAGAATAGTGATAGTGCCACTCAACACAATGGAGATTTTTCTTAACTTTAAGGCAAGACTTTGTCTCCAAAAGGAGTGTGTGATGGTCGCTCCTACCGATACTGTCATGGACAGATGTATCTGCAGCTGGTCAATTCATAACAATGAGATCAAGTATGTTTTTCCCTCTTGTTGGTTCCCTTACAACCTGCTGCAGACTCAGTTGAGCAGCTATATCCTTTAGGACCGGACCAGCTCAGTCAGTAATTGTTGCAGAGCTCTCCCTCCCCATCATCTCTCTCCATTACTCCACTGTTACTCAGTTATCAAACTGCTTAGCACCCTCCCACTACTCAATTAGGTGCAGTTTCCTCCAATGAAGCATTATAATGGTTAAACCCATTGCCTTACAAATTCCTTTCCCTTACTGCTGAGCCCCTCGCTCTCCCTGAGAACTCTGAGGCAGAATTACACTCTTTGTAATATTGCTCTCATATCTGTAACCCCAAGCTGACCTTCTGATCAGGTATCTACACAATCACTAACACCAGGAATTCCAATCTCTGAAACGTTGTTTGTCTCCTCCTCCCCCAGCTCCATTGCTACTGAAACCCCTTACCCGCGTCGGTGTCGCCTTAAACTTGATGAATCTGAAGCGGAACCCTTGATTCCGTGACTGACCCAGAAGCTGGTTTCAGACTCCCCCATGATGGGAAACATCCTGTCACGATTTATCCTGTCAAACTCCTTAAGAGTCTGGTGGTGGGGTCTGATTGTAAGTGGTAGAAATGGCAGAGGATGATGTGTTGTATCTGGGTGGAAGGTAAGAACTTAGGGAGGGTTCTATCCTTGCAGTTGGATGTATGGGTTTCAAAGGCTCGTGTGTTAAAGTGACAGGCAGCTGGAAGCTCGGGGTCTGTTTTTGCAGCAAAATGTGGATCATCTTCTGCCATTTCCATTACCACCACTGAGATGCTGCCAGACACCGGTTCCTGTCCCCTCCATTAACAGCTATGCACCATCCCAGCCTGATCATAATCCACTCCTTTGTCTTTCCAAATGTACTGGTCTCTCTTTTGGGTTCTGTACCTGCCCATTATTTACTCTTTAACCCCTATCTCCTGCAGTACAAAGATCTGCAGATTTGTTGAATTGGCCAAGCTAAATTTCCCATAATGCTAAGGGATGTGTAGGTTAGGTGCATTAGTCAGGAGAAATATATAGCAATAGGGTCAGGTAGTGGAATGGGTCTGGGTGGGATACCATTCGGAGGGACGCTGTGGACTTTTTGGGCCGAATGGCCTGTTTCCACACTGTCAGGATCCTAATTTTCCCAGCTCCCATCGGTTCTGAGGAAGGGCCACTGGACAGATTCCTGTTCCCAGATGCTGCCAGACCTGCTGAGCTTTCCCAGCACCTCCTTGTTGTTCCTGATTGACACCATCCATCCACCTTCCGGGTTTGATTCAGGCACGGGGAGGATCCCACCACTGACCTCACAATGGGGTCCAGCTGATTGGTGGAAGCTTCGGACCAATAGGCAAAGGGGGTGGGACTGTTGGACCAAGTGGAACCAGCTGGTCATCCAAACAATGGGAGTGAATGTGGGGCGTGGCCAGTGGGATGACACGTCACCAGTAACTCCGCCTGAGCAGTGTCACGTGACTCGGCCGTTGGTGAATGTGGGAGAGGCAAACATGGAAGGGGAGAGTGGCCTCGGAGACAGGGAGATAATGAGTCACTTTAGACTGGGAAGTTTTAATTACACTCTGTGCGGGTTGTTAGTCTGAATTAGAAACTCTTTTCCGAGTTTGCAGCAGATGGGAAAATGGCTGTGGCCCTCAGGCGGTGATAGGTCCTGGGATATGGCCGCCATCTTTATTGGGGGCAAGGTACAGTGAGGGGCATGGACATGTCCCCTTCCTAGGATGGGGCGGGTGTGTACGATTTAAAGAGAGGCATTTACACATCAAGCACATACCAAGAAAAAAGTATGTCTTTATATTCTTCCTGTATTGACTGAGTATTTTGTGAATTCATTTCATAGGATATTAAATCAGAATAATTGACGTTGGGATCTCAAAAGTAAGTTTTTACAGTCAATGGAGTCATCAGGATCTGAATATCATTGGCATTTAACTGTGGAAGGAGAAAGGTTTGTTCTGTTTGTGGGAAAATATCTCCAATATTTTTGTAAAGCGGAAAGATGTACAAAATCGTGGTTGGATCACCCTTTGGGTGTGTGCTCTGTTCTGGGCCCTGCAGCTGAGGAAGGAGATATTGCCCTGAGAGGGAGTACAGATTTATCCAAATAATACCTCATCTCATTGTAAGAACTCTCAGATTAGACCCAATCACCCACTTCATGATGTTAACCTGTAAACTTCATATTTTCAATTACCTGCAATGTTCCCATTAAAAGTCCTTTTGGACTCAAATTCCAGTACCTTTTCAGGTGGAATGTTTCAGATTCTGACAACTGTCTGTTCATTCAGAAACTGCTGAGGTCCATGTTGACTCTGGGGTTACAAAGGGCTGAATTGAAAGATGAGGTGCTGTCCCTGAGCTCCCATTGAGATACACTGGAACAGTACAGGAGGCTGAGGGCAGTGTAGGTGTGAGCAGACAATGACAATGACAGGGCTGCACTGTGAGGGCTGCTTGGCTCAATGAGTGTTTTGGAGTTAGATGAAAACAGAGCGAGGGGAGACAGGGAGAAGGTGAAGCTGAAACTCCGTTTTAGTTCAGGCCGTTCAGAAATTCACGTGTTCCCAATGGGAACAGTCAGTTTTTAAGTGATACCTGCGGGGTATTTGTTAACAGTTATTAAAGTATTTTCCTGAGGGCAGTTGAGAGTTAACCACATTGCTGTGGGTCTGGAGTCACATGTAGGCCAGACCAGGTGAGGATGACAGTTTCCTTCCTACAGGACATGAGTGAACCAGATGGGTTTTCTAACAATCGACAATAGTTTCATGATCATCATTCGCCTTTTCATTCTAGATTGTATTGAATTCTGATGCCACCATCAGCCATGTTGGGATTCTATCCCTAATCCTCGGAACATTGCACATGTCACTCATCTGGCAGGAATACCATTAAGCCATTGCCTCCCTTTTTAGCAATGTTTAAAAGAATGTTCTGTCATTCTACGTGTACAATTTGAGATAAAATACTGCAACGTCCATGTGTCGGCCTCTCCAAAAGGTCAATCAACAGATTTGTTTGGGGGCGAAATATTTCACTTTTTTTTAGTGGGGGGAGGGAGTTTATTAAACAAAAATGAATCCAAATAAAAATCTTATGCCACAGAAATGTAATTTCTGAAGGGGGAGGGGCTTCCAGAGACAGGGACGGTTGTGGGGCCAGAGGGGGATTGTTGTCCAAACATCACTGTGGTGTACATGGACTGCAGCATTTCAGGGAGGCGGTTAACCACCACTTTCTCCAAGACAAGTAAAGGGGGACAATAAATACTAGTCTGGGCAGCAAAGGCAACCCCAAGTGAATAAAACCAAGCAATGACCTCTCTAAGCTGACTTGCTGTGAAGTTAATGGAGTGGGCAGAGAAGAGAAACAGTGACATTTCACAGCTGCCCTCAGAGGACCTCCCCCTTGGAAGTACTCAGAGCTGGGGATCAGCTCAGTGAGTTTCAGTCTCTTCAAATATCAATCTTAGTCAGTTTTATTTTATTAAATCTACAATCATGAGTCAGGTGAGGATTTCTTTTTAATGTCTTACGGTCTCTTGATTAAATGTTTAAGATATGAAATGTAAGCATTAAGTTATTCTCGGGCAGTATTTATCAAGCAGTAAGACTGTGCCTTTGTCTTGGTCTGTAGGTTGTTAAGGCGGAGAGATGGCCTGTTGTAGAGTGGCGTGCTGTTCCTGTCGGATGTGGGAGATTAGGGAGAGTTTCAATGATCCTGATGATCATGTCTGCAGGAAGTGTGATTGCAAATCCTATTGGATCGCATGGATTGGTGGAGGAGTGATTAAAGGCAGTGACGAATTGATAGGAGCTCGGGAATTCGATAGGTGGCAGTCTCAGGATTGCAGGATTTTGTAGATACAGTCAGGTGGATGGGTTACGTCCAGGAAAGCTAGGAGGGGTAGGTAGGTACTGCAGGAGTCTCCTGTGGCTATCCCCATCTCAGACAAGTATACTGTTTTGGAAAATGTAGGTGGTAATAGACTTTCAGGCGAATGTAGCACTGACAGCCAAGTTACTGGGACTGAGACTGGCTTCTAACATAATGAGGTATATCCAGTTCCATACGATCGATGGTGATAGAGGACTCTCTAGTCAGGGGCACAGTCTGCCGTTTCTGCAGCTGACAGTGAGACATCAGAATGGGGTGGTGCTGCCCTGGTGCCAGTGTCTCTCAGAGGGAGCAGAATATTCTCAAAAGGGATATTAACCATTGGGAGGACATTGTACATTGGTACCAATTGCAGAGGAAGGGGAAAGCATGGGGTCCTGACGAGCAGGGAGATTTGCTAGTGCCACTTGGGAGGCATTAAACCAGTGAGGGAGTCGGGGTAAACCTAAAGAGATAGTGAGAAAAGAGGTGAGTCTGAGGCTGGTACTGTTCACCGGTCAGACTGTCAAGGCAGGCAAGAGCAAGTCACAGAATGAGGTGGGACGGACCAGTTGCACTGCATTTATTTCAGTGCAAGAGACCTGACAGGTCAGGCAGGTGGGCTCAGGGTATGGTTTTGAACATGTGCCTGGGATATTACAGCAATTACAGAGGCATCACTCAGGGATGGATAGGACTAGCAGCTTAATGTTCCAGGGTATAGATGCTATAGCAAGGATAGAAAGAGAGAAACAGAGCGGGGGAGCGGCATCTTTGATTAGGGATAGCATTCTGGCTGGGTTCGGGAGGATATTCCTGGGAATACCTCCAGGCAAGTTATTTGGTTGGTACTGAGAAATAAGAAAGGAATGACCATCTTACTGGGATTGTATTATAGACTCTCTCCCAATAGTCAGCTGGGAATTGAGACACAATTTTACCAGGAGACCTCAGTTATCTGTAAGAATAATATGGATGCAATGATAAGTGGTTTTAACTTTACTAACATAGCCTCGGAGTGCTGTTGTGTTAAGGGCTTGGATGGAAAGGTATTTGTTCAGTGTGTACGAGAACATTTCAAAATCAGTTTGTAGGATGTTCCTACTAGAGAAGGAACAAAACCTGACGTGTTTTCTTCATTCACAGGATGAGGCTGTCACTGGCTCGGACAGCATTTATTGCTGCATTTACCCAGAGAGCAGACACATTGCTATAGGTCTGGAGTCCCATGCAGACCAGACCAGCTAAGGATGGCATTTTCCTTCTCTAAAGGTCATGAGTGAACCAAATTGGTTTTTCCAACAATTAACAATGGATTCCTTGTCGTCACTAGATTATTTTTTCCAGATATTTATTGAATACACGTTCCAAAATCTGCTGTGATGGGATTCAAACCCGGGTCCCCAGAACGTTATCTGGGTCTCTGGATTAACTGTCTAGTGATAATTTCACTACATCATCACTGCCTCTTAGGAAATGAGGCAGGGTGAGTGACTGAGGTATCAGTGGGGCAGCACATCAGCACCGAAGACCCCACAGTATTGTGGCTCAGTGGTTAGCGCTGCTTCCTCAGCACCAGGGACCTGGGTTTGATTCCAGCCTCGGGCAACTATCTGTGTTCAAGGTGGCACATTCTCCCCAGTGTCTGTGAGGATTTCCTTAGGGTGTTCCATTTTCCTCCCACAGTCCAAAGATGTGTAGGTTAGTTGGATGAACCATGTTGAATTTTCCATAGTGTCTAGATGCAGTAGATGAGGTTTTGGGATGTGCAGGCAAATCTCTGCCTGATGTGAAAAGATCCTTTTGGGGTCTTGGTCAGAGGGAGGCGTGGCCGCATGTTTTACATCTCCCATGGCAGCAAGGGAGGGTCAAGGGTGTGGAGCGTGCGTTGGTGGGAGGGTGTGGACCGAACATGGGAGGTGCAGAGGGAATGGTCTCTGCGGAACACAGATAGGGTTGGGGATGGAAATATGTCTCTGGTGGTGGTGTCTGACTTTAGGTAGCAGAAATAACAGAGGTTAATGCACTGTATCTGAAGATTATTGGGATGGAAGGTGAAGACCACAGGGTTATGTTATTTATTGTGGCTGGAGGGGTGGGGTAAAGGCAGAGGTGCGGGAAGTGGAGGGTATGTGTTGGAAGGCATTGTTGATCTAGTCAGGGGAAAATTATGGTCCGTGAAGTAGGCCTTTCTGGGATGTCCTGGAATAGAATCCAAAGAGATGAAACAAATATATCACAGACAAAAGATTAACTGGACCAGACAACGTGACTCCTTAAAGGTCAACAAGGCTGCCTATGGACCCACAGAGGGTGTGAAATATATGCAAATATTTCTCGTCATTTTTACTGGAGAAGTATATGGAAGCTTGAGAGTTTGGAGAAATAAACAGTGATAACTTGAAAAGTGTCCATGTTACAGAGGAGGTGGGACTGGATGTCTTAAATCGCATCAAGGTGGATAAAGCCCTGGAACCTGATCAGGTGTATCCTGGAACTTTCTGGAAATCTAGGGAACTGATTGTTGGGCCTCTCCTGTGATATTTGTATCGTTCATAACGACAGGTGAGGTGCCATTATTTTAAAAAGGTGGTAAGGAGAGGCCATGGAACAAGAGAACAGTGAGCCTGAATCAGTGGCAGGCAAGTTGTTGGAAGGGATTCTGAGGGACAGGATATCCATCTATTTGGAAAGGTAAGGAATGATCAGGGAGACTCACTGTGGCTTTGTACATGCACAATTGTGTTTCACTAACTTGTGTGACTGTTTTGAAGTGACAAAGAAAATTGATTAAGCCGGGCAGTGAATGTTGTTTATATGGACATTCAACAAGGTTCCACAAAGCAGACTGGTTAGCAGGGTTAGATCACATGGAATGCAGGGAGAGCAAGCCATTACCAAATTGCCTTGAAAGTAGGAGACAGAGGATGATGATGGAGGGTTGCTTTGCGGACTGGAGGTCTGTGAGCAGCAGTGTGCTGCAAGGATGGATATTGGGCCCTTAAGTAAATGACTTGGGTGTGAATATATGAGGTATGGTCAGTAGGTTTACAGAAGACACCAAAATTGGAGATGTCATGGACAGTGAAGAAGGTTAGCTCAGAATACAACAGGATCTTGATCAGATGGGCCACTGGAGCAAGGAATGGCAGATGGAGTTCAATTTGGATAAATGTGAGCTGTTGTATTTTAGAAAGGCAAATCAGGGCAGGGCTTATACACTTAATGGTAATGTCCTGGGGAGCGTTGCTGAACAAAGGGACCTTGGAGTGCAGGTTCATAGTTCCTTGAAAGTAGAGTCCCAGGTAGGCAGGGGAGTGAATGCAGCATTTGGTACGCTCCCCGTTATTGGTCAATGCATTGAATGCAGCTGTTGTGATGTCATATTGTGGCTGGACAGGGCACTGATGAAGGCCCTTCTGGAATTCTGTTTTCAGTTCCAATCTCCCTGTTCTTGGAATAATGTTGAGAAACTTGAAAGGGTTCAGAAAACATTTGCAAGGACTTTTCCGGAGATGGACGGTTTGAGCTATTGGGAAAGGTTGAATAGGCTGGGACTATTTTCCCTGGAGATTTGGAGGCTGAGAGGTGATCTTCTAAAATCATGAAGGGCAAGGATAAGGTGAGCAGTCAGGGACTTTTTCCCAAGTTCGGTGGGTCCGGAACTAGAGGGTACAGGCTTAAGGGGGGATGTGACTACAGTGTTTTTATGCTTTTGGTCTCAGACCGGTGTCTGCGTAATCACCTTTGCATTCGTTTTTACGTATTTTACCGAGTGCAAAGTTAGGTCGAACCTCCTCGTGGTTCCCCCGGCAACGGACTATACGAGGAAGCTCTTGACGGGGGCGATTTTAACTGTTTTAGTGGCGTTTTAGTCTAGTTTTATCAGTGTTTTTCCATCGATTTTATCTTTGGTTTTAACCTGATTTTACTGGTGCTTTGCGCCACGGCGGCTTGATCGTCTTAACCGTTGTCTGAGCATTACTCGATATAGTTCGGCTAATACGACCTGGTAGAAAAGATACGAGACGGCTGGTGACCTGTCGGTCTACGGGAAACAAAATTTTGGCGAAGGCGTTATGGCTGATACCAAAGTATCCGGTTGGGTGGGAGACCGGGTAAATAACCGCCCCGCACGGTGGCTTTTGGCGGCTCCGTGTGTAAAGTGTGCGAGCCAATATCGGAATGTACAATCCGTCTCAATTCAGACACAGACGGATGAGACCCTACGAATTATTCCAGCAAGGTTGTCCTCGGGCAGGCACGAGGAAACCTTTAAGATAGTCCAGAATAGTGACAAAATTCGAAAAACAGTGCTGGGAGAGAAGGCCCCTCTACAGCCAAGTCCATTTAAGAGCCGGATAATTTTTAATTCGAATTTTAAAGGGCCCTTTAATTTTAATCGAAGTGGAGTTTTAGAGAGACAAGAGGGGGAAGATGAGGGTAGGATTATACCACCCGTCCAATAGAGAAACTAATAAATTAGAAATTATAATTAATTACCCTATAGAAGATTTTAAATGTAGTTATTGTAATAACATCTACAATACTACTGGGTTATTTAGAAAGCATTTAAAAGTATGTCGAGGGATTAAATCGGTTAGGATAAGGTGTAGCAAATGTAAATGGGAGGGTAGTTATCAGGCAGTAGCGTGCCACTATCCGAAATGTAAAAGAGATGGGGATGGTAGTAGAGGTATTTGTAGTAACGTTAATGATAGGAATGTAGAGGAAGATTCAGAGAAACCCTTTCAATGTGAGCTGTGCTCATTAAAATTTAAATCGGCCAGAGGTCTGGGACAGCATGAAAGGCATGCACACCCTAGTTTAAGAAATGAGAAAAGGAAAGGGAGTAAGGCGGATAAAATAGGGAATAACGATGGAAATAAAAGGGGTATATGGTCCAGAGAGGAAACTGAAATGCTGCAACAATTGGATTCTGAATTTAGTGGTTGCAGGAACATTAATAAGTTGATAACGGATAGGATGGGGTCTAAAACTGCAAAACAAATATCAGACAAGAGACGATTAATAAACAAGAAAAATAAATCTAGTAAGAAGGATTTAAATTTAGAGGAGCTCCCCAACAGTATTGATGAAGAGGAAGGAGAGGATAATGATAGAATTGAAAGTGACCTGATACCCGATAGGAGCGTAGAAGAGGAGAATCAGGACATCATTGATGTTAGGGAATGTCCAAATAGCTCAATTACAGATTTGATAAAAATAATGGAGGAAGACCTGAAGAAGGGTAAAAATGGTTGCAAAGAGTTTAATAAGATTATGGGGGAGATTGTAGGTAAATTAGGACAGAGGAAGGAGGATGATAGGAAGAGTAAAATAAGTGGTAATAATAGAATAAAAACCAAAACTAAGGAGAATGGACGAAAGAAAGATAGGAAGGTAAACAATGCTTTAAAGAGATATAGTGGGAAAAAAGGGAAGTTTAAAGAGGCACAAGTCTTGTATAAAAGTAAAAGGCAGTATTTGGCAAGAACTTTAATGGGAGCCCCGGTTAATAGTAAATGTCCCCTAAGCGAGAAGGAACTGGAGGAATATTTTAAAGAAAAACTAATGACTATTAATGAGAAAAATAGTTTAAGGGGTTTTGCCAAATACAAAAATCAAAGAGAGGAATCCATGGATGTTGCTCCATCTGGTCCTGTGACGGTGGAAGAAGTCGATCAGGCCTTAAGGGCGATGGACGTGAACACCGCCGCAGGACCAGATGGGGTAACGTTAAAGGAGATTATTAAAGTCTTTAATAAAGATAATTTAATACTGCCTAGGGTGTATAGCATTTGGCTACAAAGTGGCAGGATCCCAGATAGGTTAAAAACTAGTAGAACAGTATTAATCCCAAAAGTGAGCAGTGAAGATAAACTTAAAGATATAGATAATTGGAGGCCAATAACTATCGGGCCAATCCTGCTCAGACTTTTTACTAAAATCGTGGCAGGTAGGCTTAATAAGGTAATAAGTTTAAACAAACGTCAAAAAGGTTTTATGTCCGGTATCTCAGGATGCAAGGAAAATATTAAAATCCTTGAGAATATTATGAAAGGTGTCAAGAAGAGGAAGAAAAATTTAGCTGTATTCTTTATAGACTTGGCAAAAGCTTTTGACACGATAGGACACAAATTAATTATTACTGCATTAAGAAGGCTTCACCTTCCGGTATTATTTATTAAATTGATAATAGACTTATATGATAATAATTCTACCCAAGTAGAGGGTTCTAACTGTAAAACTGGGAATATTCCCATTTTACGGGGGGTAAAACAGGGTGATGCTTTATCACCAATTTTATTTAACATAGTTATGGATCCTTTACTTTGCACAATTGAAGAGAAACAAAAAGGAATATTCCTTGGGGAGGATGGAAATGGTTGTCACTGCGCAGCGTTTGCGTTCGCAGATGACATTGCCTTGATTAGTGAAACTTATGAGGGAATGGTGTGCAATTTGAAAATAGTGGAGAAATTTTGTAATAATACCGGAATGGGGATTAATATTAATAAAACCAAGGGCTTTTATCTTACCCGTAAAAATAAAACTTTTATATATAACGATGTAGTAAATTGGAGTATTAATGAGGGGATTATACAGTTTATAGAACAGGGTGCTACTGACAAGTATCTTGGGGCCAAAATTGACCCATGGGTGGGAGTCAGTAACACCGAATGGGAAAAGCAGTTAGAGGAATGGGTGGAGAATTTAAAAAGGTCCCCTCTAAAACCTGGCCAGAAACTTGGGATCTTAAAAACATACTTTTTCCCTCGACTGTATTTTTATCTCACTTTAGCGGAAGTTTCTCTTAACTATCTTAGTAAACTAGATAATATTATTAAAAATGCGGTGAAGGAAATCTTACATCTTCCTCAATCTATTACGGACGGGGTGCTTTATGCAAAAGCCCGTGATGGTGGCCTGGCATTAAATCGTCTGTCAGTATTCATACCGATTTCGATTCTGAGGAAGTATGGTACACTACAGAATTCGACGGATGAAATACTACATGCCTCATTTTATTTTGAAGGCAGTAGTGTGAAGGAGAAGATGCGGAAAATGAGTAGTTTAAAGGTATTGGAGAACATCTGGAATCCGTGTATCAATCAAGGGTCGAATGTTGGAGATACCATTATGGAAGAAGACGAAGGGATGGAAGAATTTGCGAGTTCTAACTACGCAAGTTGGAGAACTATAGAAGTACAGAAATGGATGGCCCTCCCCTGTCAAGGGGCAGGGGCACACTACTACAAGAACGATAGTATCTCCAATAACTGGTTGAAGAGGACAGACTCTATGAGAACGTCCAAAGTGATTAATTCACTGTTATTACGAACGAATTTATATCCAACAAGGGCGACATTATCGTATGGCAGGCCATTTAACATCAAAAGTTGCCGAAGGTGTAATGATCCCTCGGAAACAATAGCACATATTTCTGGTTGGTGTCCCTTTGTTAAAAATATGAGGATTAAGAGACACAACAGAATAGTTGAGGAGTTAGTTAAATATATCAAGAAATACGGGTGGACAATATATGTGGAACCTAGCATTAAGGATGAGGCCGGGAAACTCTGGATACCGGACCTCATCGTGGCGAAGGAGCAGCAGATAATTGTCATAGATGTAACAGTTAGGTCTGATCTCCAAATAAACTCCCTCGAAGGGGCCTGGGACGAAAAGACGAAGAAATATCAACAGCTTGAGAAGGAGATAATGGACCTTATCGGTAAAGGAAAAGTATCCTTCTATGGGTTTGTGATGGGAGCCCGAGGGAAATGGTTTTCAAAGAACTCAGATTTGATGAAGACCCTCGGGATCGCGAAGTTTAAATCCTTTGCACAGAATGTCGCAAACTTGTCTTTGTCATTGACTCTCGAGCTCCTCCGGACTTTTATGGACTCTTAATAACTCCCTTCGATTTATTTAAGTTTTAGGTTGGAAATCTTAAGGTTTTTAATGTTTTTAATGCTTCTATAGTTCTTAGTTGGTTTTAACTAATTTTTAGTTTAATATTTTAATTTTTTCTGTTTTAGTAATAAAGTTGTAGTATTTTAGATCACTTAGGTAATTGGTGGGGGGTAATCTGGTGTTAGTTTAATCAACAGGGCACGCTATACACAACAAATGATGAGTGGTTACCTAGTCAATACGGTAAATAATCCTAGCTCATCTTTGTCCTCGCTTGAGATTCTGCTTCGCATTATTATTTTAACTTTTTTTACCTTTTTTGTTTTATCGTTCCCATTTTAGATCATTCAGCTGTGGTTTCGCTGGATAGGGGTTTGTCTTTTGTCGACGAGCGACGTGAAAACTCGGAAAGGACACTCCATCATGTATGATGAGTGCAATAAAAAGGTGAGAGGGAAAAAATTTAAAAGGGATCAAAGGGGCATCTTGTTCATGTTGAGGGCGTTGCATGTATGGAATGAACTGCCAGAGGAAGGGGTGGAGGCTAGTACAATTGCAGCTTTTAAAAGGCATCTGTTTGGGTACATGAAGAGGGAGGATTTAGAGGGATGATGGTGAACCGTTGGCAAATGGGACTCCATTAACGCTCTCCGTTATTGGTCAATGCATTGAATACAGAAGCTGGGACGCCATATTGTGGCTGGACAGGACATTGAATAAGCCACTTCTGGAATTCTGTTTTCAGTTTGAATTACTCTGTTCTAGGAAGGATGTTGTGAAACTTGAGAAGGTTTGGACAAGATTTACAAAAACGTTGCCAGGATTGGAGGATTTGGGCTACAGGGAGAGGCTGAATAGGCTGGGGCTATTTTATCTGGAGAGTCAAAGACTGAGAGGTAACTTCATGGAGATTTATAAAATCACGAGGGGCGTGGATGAGGTGAGCAGCTGGCGACCTTTTCCTTTAGGTTAGGTGGGCTCAAAACTAGAACACATGGGTTTAAGTTGAGAGGGCAAAGATTTAAAAGGGATCTAAGTGGCAACGTTTTCAAGCTGAGTGTGGTGTGTGTATGGGAGGGGCTACCAGATGAAGTAGTGGAGGCTGAAAAAAATCACAACGTTTAAAAGGCTTCCAATTGGGTACAGGAATAGGAAGGGTTTTGATGGATGCAGGCCAATAGCCATTAGTTTAGGATTCCTTGTTGGCACAGACGATTTGGACCGACGGTCTGTTTCTTTGATCTTAATAAATTAAGATGCATTCCTCTTTTTTGTGCAGAGCTAGCTGAAGCACAGATAATTACCCTTGGAGCTGAGAAGGTGAAGCAGTGATTTTGATCTGGTGCAGATTTGGTTCCAAGGTCTTGAATTTGCAAAGAGAGAGAGGAATTGTTAACCCTGTCACGGTTTTTAATAACTACTTTCAAGTAATTGGCAAATAATACAAGGTGAAAATGTGAACACTATTTTACTCAGTAAGTTCTGAGCATCTGGAACAGTCTGAACGACACAGTTTCAGAATACCTGCTGAAACAGACTTGGAATTTTACTTTTTAAGGAAAGATTTGGGAGGCTATGGGCTCATGGGAGGGTACTTGGGACAGATTTGCAGCATCTCCAGAGGGAGAGAGTACAGCCCCAATGGGCTGAATAGCCCCCAGCCCCTGTGCTCTGTGATACTTCCCCATTCACTGTGAATGATGAAGCTCATCCCAGGGCAGGGAGAGGGATTAGCGGTCCACTCTCATGACAATGGTGCCCGGCTTGACGGCAGCTCCAGACCAATGGGAGGAGAGTCTGTGTGCCCCTGCAGCCAATGGGAGTGAATGAGGGGTGTGGCCAGCAAGACGACACCTGTCCATGAGCTGTACAGATGCAGTGTCACTGGGTGGGGGTGGGAGAGACAGCAGAGACTGGGACAGAGGCTGTAGGACCTGAATTACAAACTCCCGGTAAATTAAAACCAAAAGAACTGCGGAAGATGTAAAACAGAAACAACAACCAGGAGGATCTGGAAAAGGTCTGGCAGCATCTGTGAAGAGAAATCAGAGTTAAAGTTTAAGATCTGGTGTCCCTTCCACAGAACAGATGTTACTGAGGGAAAAAAAGTCAGTTTATTTGCAGAAGATAGTGTGGGGGGAGGATATAAGGAGTAAAGGATAGGTGGGGATAGAGTGAGAAGAACGGTTGGATAAAGGAGTGGATAACGATATGGCTGGGGGAGGGTGACTCGCTGTTAATGGAGACTGTTAGTGGCTAACCATAGGTAGTGTGTAATGACAGGCTGTGAGAACAAGGCCTGGTGTGTGGGGTAGGGGGCTTCGACATGGGGTTCTTAACCTATGGTTAGCCACTAACTGTCTCCATTATAAGCTGTTGCCCACCTATATCACTGCACGATTGTGTCCTCGGCAGCTCCAGACATTTGGAATATCCTCCCTCACCCCCACTCTGTCCGCCTTGAAGATGTATCTAAAAATTGTTCTTTAATCAACGTTTCCATCATTCGTGAAGCATTTTAGGAGATTTGTCAATGTGAAAGGCTCCATACAATGCAGGTGGTTGTTGTTATTGTCTGACATCAGGAGAAACAGGGATGAGCCCTCTCTCTCTCATACATGATGAACAGCAGCAAAAGCAGGAAGCACTGAGCATGCTCCAGCCCACAATGGGCTTCAGATTATTGATGGGGTGGGGGAACGGGGGCTAGAGGTGCTAGTTGTTCCTTCAACCAATCGTAGTGAATGAGGGGCGGGACAATACCCAACCACATGATAAACTTCACTGACAGCACAGTGTTGTTGTGACCAAGGCATTGGAAATGTGTGAAGGTGCAGGGCAGGGGGAAGGAAAGACGTATTGACCAGGAAGAGGAAATTTTTACGGTATGGAATGAGAGGTTTTACAGAACTTAGTGTACATTGTACAACACAAATTTGAAAATCCAAATTCTGCCCCATTTTCCCTCCATTATAATGCATTTTACACTCCCTGAAATATCAACTGTGTGTTTCTCTCTCCACAGATTCCAGTGATTAATGCCAAAGCCCCATTGCCTGTGGAGAAGGTGATGTTTGACTTCCTGTCCAGCTGCAGTTCGTGTGGTGAAGGTGCTCCCACAATGTGGTTGGGTAAGAGCTGTTATAGATTATTCACTCAGCGACAGTGAAGAGTTGACAATGTATGTGCAAATCAACAACAGTTTGTTTTTTTATCACGTTTACAATTCCACAAAAATACTATTGAGAGCTTCTGACATAAGGCCACAGATGGGGATATAAGGTCAGGTGATCAAAAGAATTGCCAAATAAACAGGTTTTCAGGAATACCTTAAAGGAGGAAAGCAGGTCTGAGAGAGTTAGGGTGGGAATTCCAGACTGTGTTGCCTTGGCAACAGGAGAAACAGCCAGACAAGAGAAGCAATGAATAAACACATCGTTGGGAGTCTGAAAGAAATTGAGTTGTCGGGGTCTCACAGGTTGTGTGGTGCAGGGAGACAGGGATGTTCACAGCCAGGAATTACATCAAGAGTGAGAATTTTAAATTGTTGCTTGTTGGTGGATCAACAAGTTTTGGTGCAAGTGAGCACTTGGACAGTAGGGTTTTAGATACTCTTGAGATTGCATGTACGTTGAATGTGGGATGCTGGCCAGGAGTGTGTTTTATAACGAAGTCTGGAGATAACACAGGGATGGACGAGTATTTCAGTAAATGGGCTGAGACTAGGGTGAGTTGGGTGACGTCACTGATGTAGAAATAGTGTTTTTGGAGTTGGGCTGCACTGCCTCCTCACCACTCCCCCTCACCAATTCACAGATATTGTTCCTTGTTCTATCTGTCTGTCTTTTCTCTTTATGTCCTTCTCTCCCATTCTGCTACAAAAAAAATTTGACCCACCGTTGGTGCAAACACATACTCCATCCCGACTCTCCCTTTCCTTTCTGAATTCCTTGTATGTGGTGTCCCTTAAGGATCTCTCCTTGGTCCCTCCTGTTTCTCACCTACATACAGCCAGGAGGTGGCATCGTCCAAAAGCACCGTGTTCGGTTTCACATGTACACTGACAATGCCCAGCTCTCCCTCCCCATCATCCCTCTCCATTACTCAGTTATCAAACTGCTCATCACATTCCCACTACGCGATTGGCTGCAGTTTCCTCCAATGAAACATTGTAGTGGTTAATCTCGTTGCCTTCAGTTGCTATTACAAATTCCTTTCCCTGATTGCTGAGCCCCTCCCTCTCCCTGGGAACTGTCTGAGGCAGAACCACACTCTTCACAATATTGCTGTCATATCTGTAACCCCAAGGTGACCTTCTGATCAGGCATCTACACAATCACAAACACCAGGAATTCCAATCTCTAAAATGTTGCTTGTCTCCACCTCACCCCAGCTCCATTGCTACTGAAACCCCTGACCCGTGTCGGTGTTGCCTTAAACTTGACGAATCTAAAACAGAATCCATGATTCCGTGACTGACCCAAAATCTGGTTCCAGACTCCCTCATGATGGGAAATATCCTCTCAGTATTTACCCTGTCAAACTCCTTAAGAATCCTACATGTTACAATGAGATCCCCTCTCATTGTTCCCAAATCCAGTGAGTGGAGTCCCAACCACTTCAGCCTTTTCTTAAAAGATAATCCCTGCAAACGATGGATCATCCCAGTCAGGTTTCTGTGAAATGCCTCTGATGAAATGTATTTCCTTAAATAAAGGGACCAAAACTTCTGTCATTAATCCCAGATGTGGTCTCACTTCAATTTATAAACTTCATCAAGTTCCTCTCAGGTATATACTCCAAACAACTCCCTTTAAACTTGCACAGATGTTGAAATGCTCAGCAGGTCATGCAGCATCTGTGAAGAAAACTCAGTTAAAGTTTCGGGTCTGGTCACCCTTCCTCAGATACGTTAACTCTAATTTCTTTTCACACCTGCTGCTAGACCTGCTGAGCTTTTCCAGAAACTTCTGATTCTCTTCCTGGTTTACAGCATCTGCAGTTGGTTCGGTTTTCATATCCTTTAAACTTGCCATCTCTCCTCTAGAATTTGTCATTTCCATCTTGGAAAAAGATTCACATTTGTTTGGTCTCCACTACCCTGGGAAAAAAGAAACCATGACTAGTCACCCTATCATTGCTCCTCATAATTTTATAAAGTTCGATAAAGCCACCTAAAGTGTCCAGTGCTGAGGGAAATAGCCTCAGCCTATTCAGCCTCTCCCTATGGTTCAAATGTTCCAATACTGGCAACACCCTAGTAAAACTTTTCTGAACTCGTGCAAATTTCCCAACATCTTTCCTGTAAGAGGGAGGCTGGAATTGAAAGCAGTCTGGGGATTCCAAAGGTGGCCGAGCCAATAAACTGTACAACCGAAACATGATCTCCCAACTCCTATCCTCAATGCACTGCCCAATAACAGCTAGCATACCGCACACCACCTTCACCGACCTGTCTACCTTCAACTACACTTTCAAGGAACTATCAACCCACACTGCACGGTCTGTTTGTTTGTCAACACTTCCCAGGAATTGCCATTAAGAGGTTGAGTCCTTTTCTGGTAACATCTTTCTGAAATCAGGGAGACTACAATTGAATGCAGTATTCTAACACTGGCCTGACCAATGCCCTACTCAGCCACAACGTGACCTCCTAACCCCTATACTCAGTGACAGAATCCCTACAGTGTGGAAGCAGGCCTTTCGGCCCATGACCCATACCAATCATCGGAACAGCATTCCACCCTAACTCTGTAACCTACCATTACCCAAAGCTAATCCAGCTAACCTGCATGGCTTTGGATTTGTGGGAGGAAATTGAGAGCACTCAGAGGAAGCTCACGCAGACACACAGGGAGAATGTGCAAACACCACACAGACAGTGGAATCAAACCAGGGTCCATTTATTGACCAGCGCATTCCATTAAAGGTCAGTGTCCCAAATGCCACATTCAGCACCTGATCTCCCTGAAACCCCACTTTCCAGGAACTATGCAGTTGTTCTGAGCCCTTCAGAGGGAAGTCAGGTGAGGAGGAGAAAACAAACAGGGTTGAGTAGTAGATTTATAAAATAACTCTCCATCTTCCCCCTCTGTGTTCCCCCCGTCTCCCCCCACTCTCTTTTACCCCCCCCCTTTGTCGGTCAGTCCTTTGTCAGCCCCCCCACATCGTCGGTCGTGCATCCCCCCCCTTTGATCTGTCCCACAATCTGTCACACCCTCTGTCAGTCGCCCCCTTGTTGGTCGCACACCCGTCTCTTTTCCCCCCTCTGTCGGTTGCCCCCCCCCCTGCCCTCTCTGTTCCCCCTCTTTGTCGGTCGCCACCTCTGTCCCCCCCCCCCCGGTCTGTTCCCCTCCTCTCGAATCCTGTTTTGTGGCCCCATCCATTTCTGTGCCTCCCCTCTCTATCCCCCTCTCTGTCCCCACCCATTTCTGTCCCAACCCTCTCGATCCACCCACCCTCTCTGTCCCTCCCCTCCCAGTCCCCTAGTTCTGTACTCCTCCCCCCCCCCCCCCCGCCCCCCCGCCCCCCCCGGCAGGGAAAATATCTTGTCTATTTACCCTATCCATGCCCGGCCTGATTTTAAAAGTCTCCTTCAGGTCACCGTTCAGCCTCTGACGGTCCAGGGAAAACAGCCGATCCAACCCTGGAAACATCCTATAATTCTTTTCTGACCCCTTTCAAGTTTGAGAACATCCATCTGACAGGAAGGAGACCAGAATTGCATGGAATATTACAAAAGTTGCCGAATCAATGTCCTGTACAGCCGCAATATGACCTCCCAACCCCTATACTAAACACTCTGACCGATAAAGACAAGCAGACCAACTGCCACCTTCACTATCCTATCTACTTGCTATTCTACTGTTAAGGAACTATGAAGCTGCACTCCAAGGACACTTTGTTTAGCAGCACTCCCCTGGAACTTATATTAACTGTATACGTCCTGCTAAAGTTTGCTTTTCCAAAATGCAGCAGTTCGCATTTTTCTAAACTGAACTCCTCAGCCCATCACCCATCTGATCCAGATCCCCTTGTACTCTGATCTTTTTCCCTGTCTACCACACCTCCCATTTTGGTGTCATCCGCAAACTTATTTATAATATCTCTTATGTTCACATCCAAATCATGGATATAAATGACGAAACGTGGATCCAGCACCGATCCTTGTGACACTCCACTGGTCACAGGCCTCCAGCCTGAAAAGTACCCTCTGCCTTCTACCTTCGGGCCAGTTCTGTACTCCGTACGATCTAACCTTGCTGACCAGTCTCCCATGAGGAACGCCTTACTGAAGTCCATGTAGATCATGTCCATGCTCTGACCTCAGCAATCCTCTTTGTTATTTGTTCAAAAAAACTGAGTCAGATTCATGAGACATGATTTCCCATGCACAAATCTGTTATTAATATCCAGGATTTAACTCTGTACATCGGGGTCTGCGTTACCCAGTTATAGGTGTTAATATTCTGGATGAAGTTCATGTACACCAGCATTTTGTCAGTGACTGTGTATTGAGTCTTGTTAATGTCACCAACACCGGTTTTTGAAACCTTTTGAAAGGCAGTCCCCGTATCCCTTGCCCACCAGGAAATGGTGGCAGTGTCCTTACCTCTGGACCAGGAGGGTCAGGCTCAGCGTTGAGGAACAGCATCTTTGAAGAGGATGATTAGAAAACCTGCCCAAGCCACCAGGCCATACTGTCTCCCAGCTGTCCCTGCCTCAGCCTCTAAACAGAACCTTCCTGTAGTTTCTCTCCTGTCAGACTCTCCCATTGCTCAGTTTGTCCAGGATTCCCTCCTGCTGCTGCACTGCTCCTGTCCCTCACTGACCTGTCCATCCCCCAGTGTCCTCCACATTCATTCATTGTTTACAATCCCATTACCCCAGTTCTCCAGCCCCGCCCCTTCCCGTCCATAGAGACGGCTCAGTGGTTAGCATTGCTGCCTCACAGCACCAGGTACCCGGTTTTGATTCCAGTCAAACCCAGAGTTTGTGCATTCTCCCCATGTCTGAGCGGGTTTCCTCCGGGTGTTCCAGTTTCCTCCCACAATCCAAAGATGGCAGGACAGGTGAATTGGCCATTCTAAATTGTCCATAGTATTAGTTACATTAGTCAGGGTAAATTTAGGGTAGGGGAATGGGTCTGTGTAAGTTCTGTTTGGAGGGTCGGTATGGACTTGTTTGGCCGAAGGGCCAGTTTCCATACTGTAGGGATTCTGATATATTGGGCAGCAGCTGCTGTCAATCTCCCGGACTCCTGTATGATCGGGAGCACGTGCTGTAGGAGAGGAGACCAGTGTATGGGCACAGTGCTGGCCTATTGTGGGAGTATGCACAGTGCCTGGGAAGGAGGCTGTGGTTGTGAGGGATTAATCTGTCATTGGCATCTTCCTCCCTCTGGGAGCAGGACCCAGGGGAATGGCCTATTTCCTGGTACCCTGACATGTGATCAGACTATCAGTGGGGCAGCATTTTGCAGAAAGTTATCAGAACTCTTTTGTGAAGATTCAGGGTTTTTATGGAAAGTGACAAGGATGGGCCTGCAATTCGAGTTCTAATTTGGTTCATTTTAGTAAGACAGGTTTTGGCCAGAGTGTGCAGGAAGCAGTGTATGCAGGATGGTTGTCATCAGAGGATTCACCAACAACGCCCCCCCCCCCCCCCCCCCCCGACCTGCAGGACTCAGAGTCAGACTCATTCATTTGGTTCTTAGTCCGCAGACAAGAGCTAGGAAACTGAATTCAAAGAGAGGAGAGAGAGTGTGAGAACTGGGTTTGGAGGAAGGAGTGAGGGGATTGGTTCGGATTTCAGTTCACAGAAGAAAGAGAAATTGTTAGACTGAGAGTTAAAACTTTGGGAAACATGAAACTACAATTTAATACTATAATTGTCTTATAAAGATCCATCCTGTATTAATATGGTGAGTTGTTTTCTCAGTTGTAGGGTACCGAAAGGGTAGATTTGTGGATGAGAAATTCAAATTGAACTTCATGTTCAGATCTGATAGTTACTTGATCCGTGCCGATCTGAATATTCATTGGCCTTTTCCTGTGGAAGGAAAGGTGTGTATTCTGTCCATGGGCGAATATTCCAAATAAGAGTGTGACTGGAAAAAATACTGAGACACAGCCAAGTCCATGTTAGGGTGGTGACTGTGGAGGGAGAGTTTGTTTGTTTTTGAAGTCTGAAAAATCATGGCATGTTTCCCAGGAAAAATCAAGCCATAGCTTTGCTTTGTAGAAGGACAAGTCTTTAATTAACCATACAACCAGAAAGACACAAGGATACCTGCACCTTGGGAAACACTATGAAAACGGGATTGTTGTAAAGGAGTTCATTCTCGATCATGGATTGTAATCCATTGGCGTTGTCACGTTGGTTCCAGCGCCGTGGGGAAACACTGGAAATATGATGAATGCAGTGTAGGTTTCAGTTATTAAACTGTAAAAAGTGCAGAACAATTTAAAAGGATGTTGTCAGGGCTCAGGGGTCTGAGTTATAGGGAGAGGTTGGACAAGCGAGGATTTTTTTGTTTAGAGCAGAGGAAACTGAGTGGGTACTGTTCGAGAAGTGTATAAGACCATGAGGGGCATGGATAAGGTGAATGCATTCAGTCTTTTTCCCAGGGAATCAAGGACTGGAGGGCATCAGTTGAAGGTTAGAGGGGAAAGAATAAAAGGGAAGCTGAGGGGCAACTGTTTTACACAGAGGGTGGTATGTATATGGAATGAGCTGCCAGTGGAAGTGGTTGAGGTGGGTACACTCTCACAACAGGTAAAAGACATTTGGACAAATACATGGATAGGAAAGGGTCAGAAGCAGATGGGCCAAGTGCAGGGAAATGGGGTTAGTGTGGATGGACATTCTGGTCGGCATGGGCCAGTTTGGGCCAAAGGGCCTGTCTCTGCTGTAGGACTCTGACTCCAGGTATATTTCCTCTTTCTCCTGCTATCTCTGGGAGCACCCTGGGATGTATTCCATCAGGGCAAAGAGACTTATCTACCTTTAGCTCCATTAGCTTGCCCAGCTCTAATGCTTTCGTGATAATGGTTGTTTCTTGGTCCTCACCTTCCTCAGTTTCCTTATCAATTACTGGCATGTTCTTCGTATCCTCCACTGTGAAGACTGACTGCTGTGTACTCATATTCCTAAACCCTGCTGGATAGGGATAACTAGGTACAGAACTCTGAGAGGTCTTCTCAGAGTCTTTATTGATGAGACATGGCAGTTACCTGGATAGTGTACATGCAAAACACCTCCAGGCAGCATCAGGTAAAGCCCCACCTATCCAATGTAAAGCTCCCATTCTTATACCTTTTGTGGTTTGGGACTTTGAATAGAGACTCTCTCTCAGTATTATCTCCATGGCAACGGTCAGTTAGAAAGTCGACTTCAGTTTCGCACTTTGTGGTTAAAACATACACCCCTGTGGCTCCCTCAAGTACCTGACAGGCACTTCAGTTTCAGTGGGGATGTCTGTCAGGATTCTGATATGGAGGAGCCGGTGTTGGGGTGGGGTGGACAAATTTATAAATCTCACAACACTAGGTTATAGTCCAACAGGTTTATTTGGAAGTACAAGCTTTTGGAGTGTGCTGTGATTTGTAACGTGATCAGGATTATCTCTATGGTAACAGTTAAGTGCTTCAACAATGAGAGGCCACATTTCCCCACACAATAGGTTCCTCTCTAGCAGTGTAAACTGCTATTCCGGCCCTGGGGACAGCTACTCATCACTTTTCTCCCCAATCCCATCTAGCTTTCTGTTGATCTTTAAAGTTTTTTCTAATCTCCTAGTTTCTCCTTGGTTATTGCCAATTTGTTTGCCTTCTATTTCAATTTGATAGACTCCCTTATTTCCTGAGCCACTCATGGCAGATTACTCCTTTTTCCTACAGTCCTTCCTTTTCCCTTATATACTTTTGCTGAGCACTTCGAAAAATTCCCCCGTTGTCCGTCAACTTTCCCACGGTAAAGTCTTTGCTTCCAGTTTACATTAGCCAACTCCTGCCTCATCCTATTGTAGTCTCCTTTGTTTAAGCACTAGATCTTGGACTGGATCTAATCTTCCAGCTTTCCAGCTGTGTTCTAATTTCAACCAGATTTATCAGAAGTCATTTATCAGATTACGAGGTGAGGCGAAGTTTCCTGGGTGCTTTGCGTTTCATTGTCAAAGACCTTGGCTTTGTATTAAAGTATAGGATAGATATTCACAACAGAGTATTCTGGACGGCACATACATGGACACTGTGGGCAATTTAGCGTGGGCAATTCACCTAACCTACACATCTTTGGACTGTGGGAGGAAGCTCGGGCACCCTAGGAAACCCACGCAGACATGGTAAGAACGTGTAAACTCCACACAGTCACATCTGGCTGAAATAAAACCCGGGTCCCTGATGCTGTGAGGCAGCAGTGCTAACCACTCAGCTACATCTGCTTAAAATCTGCTACCCCTTATTAACCTCCCCACCCCGCAATCTATGTTCCTTACGTCAGAAATCAGGTTGTGGAAGCATATGTCTCAGTAAAATCCAGTGACAGCCCATATGTCCTGTGTGTCTGAATGGGGATCCTATACACAACACCCTCCAGCCCACACTTTTCATTCACTATCCAGAAACATGTCTCCAGTGCCTTCATGAGGACTATAACTCCAACAATCCCTGAGGCAGGGACCACACGTGTGAGGGGAAGCCCAGAACTGTACATGTACAGAATATGGGTGGATTTTGGCGCATGTGCTTTGGGGTAATTAGCGGAAAGCATCTGACATTGTTATTGGCTGGAGGAGGGACCAATCAGCTTGTAGTATTGATGGGTTGGGGGGGTCAAAGTGTCACCACACCCACATGGGACCAAGTTCCATCCCCAACTTGTCATAATGCTGGGAATCGACCAATGGGAAACAAAGAAGGATCTGACCCATTCTCCCAGACTGAAGGTTCCTCTTCTGTCCAGGATCTGCCACCTCCCTTTCTGTTTAATTCCTTTTGATTTATCCTGCTATAACATTATAGACTTGCAGCAACTGAAGGGAAAGGAGTGAACCCAGAAAGGGTGCAGAGTCTAACCAGGGACGGGAAGTGGTGGCATGGATCTGTTTATCAGTAACTCCATGAGAATGGGGGTGGGTACATTAGGGACAGCAGAGGCAGAATGGTGGGAGAGAGTAAGTGGGCTGGAGGGTTACAGCTTTTGCAGAAGAAAGGGAAAAAAGATTTCCAGAGAAGCTAGAATTGTCTGCTCTGAATTTCTAATCTGTACATATTTGTTTATACAGGGTGCTTAATGGTGAAGATTTGCAGACTGAAATCTCAAACTCCTGTGCAGATTGTGATTAAGTTAACCAGCATTTGAAGAACCAAAGATGGAGAATAACTTGGCCAAAATCCAGCAACACTCTCCCTCCCAGCATTGTCGGTCTATCTGCACCAAATGGACTGTGAATGGTTCAAGACAGCAGCTCACTACCATCTTCTCAAGGGTAACTAGAGATGGGGAATAAATGCTGGCTGAGCCAGTGATGCCCATATCCTGGAAATGGTTTCTATCTCTAGTTGCTGAAACCCGGTTGATGTTACTGCAGGATGATGAGGGACGCTGAGTGCATCCTCCAGGAGGCAGCACCATCACATTACCCCTGCCTACACCCACACAGTAACACAGCAACGTCACTGGAACAAAAGGCAGTGAAGCCAAAGGAGGACTTAGATATAGTTCTTCGAGGTAAAGTCATGAAAGGGGATTGGAACACAGCAGGAACAGGAGACTGAGCTGGATGGTCAGCTGTTTCCCATTGAATGTGGAGCAGGATTAAAAGGCTGAATGGTCTCCTCCTGCTGCTATCTCCCAGGTATGTATATAGCCATGGAGCCCGGGTAGGAAGAAGTAGGCAGGGCAGGGATTCTCCAGGCGAATGCACTTCCACATCCGGGTTCAGCGGGAAGGGATCAAATCAAAGTAGAGTTGGGGGTGAGGAGGCAGCGATGGAAATAAAGCACTGTATCCACTGCGGTGCCCATCTCTATCTAAAGACAACGGGAGAATTGATAAAAGCTACGTGCTCCTTCTCCAAGGACACCCTGTTGTATCACCTTTATCCTCAATCATAGAATAGAATCCCGACAGTGTGGAAGGAGAGCATTGGCCCATCAAATCCCACCACTATCCAAAGAGCATCCCATCTGGAGCACTCCACCCCTGTAACACTGCATTTCCCATGGCAGATCCACAGAGTCTGAACAATCCTGGACACTGTGGACAATTTAGCATGACTGATCCACCTAACCCACAAATCTTTGGACTGTGGGAGGAAACCAGAGCACCTGGAGTGGACCCACACTATCCTGGGGAGAATGTGCAAACTCCACACAGGCTGTTGACCAAGGCTGGACTCTAACCTTGTACCTGGTGCTGTGGAGCAGCAGTGCTATAGAGCAATTTAAATCAAAACAGATGACCCCTGCTCATTGATGTTTGTGGAGACTTATTGCCCAGAGAGACATCCTGAGATTCAGAAAGAGACAATATGAATTCAATCAACTCCTGCCGAGTTAATGTGATTAACAACATCAATACTCCAACAGCGTCATCAGACCTCGTACCTACTCTATCATTTACAATTTTTAACCCATGGGAAGTTTGTTACCAGCTTCGATGACAGCCATAATGCTCTGACCACTTTGACAGAGCCAGTGCTCGTCAGTTCTCATAGTTATCAATAGATTGTATCTAAACAGGATGCCCCACAACAGGAAGTGCTCTGACACTCAATGCCCGTAAGGCAAGGTCATTTTCCTAAAACCACTCACGACTGGCAATACCATTGAAGATATTTTATACAGTAACCTTTCTGTCTCAATTGCCAGTTCCAGTCCATGAAGCAGCCAGTAACATGCCAGTGAATTGAATTCTAACAGCAGCATTGCCCTGGCAGGAGAGATTGAGGAGCTTGAAGCTGTCTTCTCTGGAGTATCTAAACATGAAACACTTCAAATGAACAAAAATCTTCAAGAGCTCGAGAGAATGTATACAGGAAGGATGTGCTCCTAGGCTGGTGTGCCTGGAATGAAATAAACACTAACTACGGTATCTTTACCCAGCATCCCCTTTAGCTGCATAAATGTTGAAGATTTATTTGCTGCTCTGATTCCACTCTCTCGATCACTCCCATTTTTCACTGCTGTAATGTTGATGACTGTGCAAATATATAAAATTTAATTTAATCCATCCCAAAGCCTCTCTGTACCTGTGTCTCACTTGTGTTCACCGAGACACTCATTCAATCTGACCTCTTTGTAAACCCTGCTCTGATATTTCCTTAGAGGGCTCAGAATTAATTATTCACAGAATTGTTACTGTACAAAAGGAGGCTGATTGGCTGATCAGCTCTCCAAAGGATCACCTCACGGAAAGCTATTCTTCTCCCTTTACCCCATAAACCTCCCATTCATCCTCTTCCAGTAACACCGGCGAGTTCACAACTAACCACAGCGATCAGATTTATTTTGTTTGTTCATGGGATCACGGCATCACTTGCTGGGGCAGCATTTGTCATCCATTCTGACTGCACAAGAGATGGTTCAGAGTCAACCCCATTATTCAGGGTCAGGATTGACATGTCGGCTGGACCAGGTCAGAATTAACACAGTCTCCCAGACCC
This sequence comes from Hemiscyllium ocellatum, assembly GCF_020745735.1. NCBI lineage: Eukaryota > Metazoa > Chordata > Chondrichthyes > Orectolobiformes > Hemiscylliidae > Hemiscyllium > Hemiscyllium ocellatum. The sequence goes on from NW_026868265.1 coordinate 38,919, forward strand.
AATGACATGAAGAGTTGATTTCTGGCCTACTATCTTATTTCTGAAACGATAATGAATAATGTTTGCCTTTGAATTACAAGAGAAAGACGAAAATGTGTTTTATTCTGATTGAGCACGTCCTCCTGTGTCTCTCAGTTGTTATTGACAGTCTCATTCCCCCCGCACCAGAACCTGTTCCAGAGAGTGTTACAGAAATAGCAGAATGGTCAGCTGCAACTGGTCACCTGACCGGTCACTGGACCCAAAGGTGCACTCTCCACAGATGCTGCCAGATCTGCTGACTTTTTCCAGCAATTTCTGTTTTTATTTCTGATTTCCCAGCATTTGCAGATGTTTAGTTTTTCATATTCATCTGGTCTGTTGCAGAGGAGTTTATTGATGAAATTAGAGGGTTTTGCAAGTTGTACGTTAGGTCACACATCAGCTATGATCATCATGAATGGCAGAGAAGGGTTGAGGGGCTGAATGGCCTCCTTCTGTTCCAATGAAAGTTATCCATCGGCAGCTTGTGGTAACATTTCCCCTCACTGCTCACTTCACCCTCCATGTCTAACACACTGTTACTGACTGAACAAACCTCCTGTGTTTGAACTAAACCTGCTAATGTTCAGTGGCTCCTCCTGCCTCCTGGGTTTAACTCTCATCATGGAATGCTGTCTTGTATTACTGCGGGAATGCCCACAAGGACTCAGCCTGGAGTCTGTATCCCCTGGGATCCACGAACCCCATTTATTTCCTCCTTCCTCTCTCATTCTGGCTATTGAACTCTCAGTTTCAATCCATTCTCTTGTCATGCTCTTCAACATGCCCATGTGGGTGGACTAGAGGCAGCTGGGATTTAATGAAGGGAAATGGGAATTAGGCGGAAGCATGAGGAGAGGTGACAGCAAAGACAGTTCTCATTGTAACGGCAGAGTTTCTCCATGACCCAGTGAGTGCTGCAACACCTGAGACTGGGGGGGGGGGGAGCCAGATTCAATCAGGGATTTGGGAAACACTCAGACACTGACCTGTCCATCTGGTGTTAACTCAGACAGAGAGAATGAAAGATACACATTAGATTGCAACTTTGATGATCTGGGGCAATGAAACATGCTTTCAACCTGATGATTTCAACCTCAAATCTCTGAAAGTACAAACACAAAGCTTCCCATTTGTACCAGGTTGTCTCTCACCCTCCTGTTTTCTTGAGAAAAACATTTGGAGCCGTTCAGCCTTTTCTTGTAATTATAACCTCTATGTTCCTGTAAGATTTGTAATGAAACCTTTATTGTTTTCCTGTCCCTTGTGAGTGGTGGCAGCAGCAGAAACAGGTCCTGACCTGTGAGGAGTTTCAGTTGGAATACTTATATTTAAAAATTCGTTCTCACCCTCACATACAGTGTGAAATTGAGGTAAAAACAGAAGGATAGGAGTGAGTGAGAACCCACAGAAACACACAGGCAGCATGTGTACCTGAGCTGAACGAACCAGGCATTAGGAAAATGTGACAGCAATCGCAACCATTTATAATCGCATAATTCTGCAGGTGTAGACAGAGGCTATTCGGCCCATCAAGTCGGTAATTACCTGCTCTCCTACCCTATCCCCGTAACCCCACATTTACCATGGCCAACCCAACGCGCCAAACCTACACTCTCCAGGCCATGTTAGCACGGCCAATAAAGCAAACCTGCACATCTGTGGGAGGGTCACAAATTACATCCAAATGCTCGGAATTGTGGATGAAAGCTCACAAATACTTGACTGACGCAAATTCTCTGTTTCCAAAATAAAATCTGGGGAAAACTGCAGCCAGAAAGATTTCCCATTATCTCTGGAGGAACAGAATTCAAAATTTGTGCCATTGACCCGGGGGGGGAGTGAAAGTTACAGTGGTCAGGGAACTATCAGAAATGTAATAGGTTGTGAGTAGGTAGGTGTGAGACAAGGACAGAAAGGCAGTCTGTCACATAGGCGAAGGCAGGAGAGATTAAACAGCAGAAATGGTAGTCCCTCAAGGCCAAGGTGAATAGATTTAGGGCTGGGAAAGAAACAAGGAAACAAGATATGCAGCTGCCAAAGAAATACTTTGAGAAAATAGGTTATAACAACATAGAGGACAGCGTCTACAGTCTGAAATTGTTGCTCTCATTGGTGAGTACAGAACGCTGTAAAGCCTGAGTCATTCTATCACAGCCAACACATGGAGGATGGGCCAAGTGGCTTTGATCTGTGCTGTAACTTTCTGATAATTTTATTCTGACATTTGGAGCTCAAGTCTAATGATGTTTAACTTCTCAAATTGGACTGGAGTTTAATATTCTGGAGAAATGTCAAATAAATCACATTTATCCCATTCTGCAGAACTTAGTCCATTGCCCTGCACGTTCCAACATTTCAGTTCCATCCACGTACTTTTATTCAAATGTAATGCTGGTAACTGCCTCTGTCACCCCATCAGTGAGATCCTGCTCTCCACCATCTCTGAGGGAAATAAATTCTCCTTTCCCTTTTTTTTCTGAGAATTATCTTCAATCTAAAACCTCTAGTTCCTGATGGCTCTGTTAATGAATAGCTGCTTCCTATCCATTCTACCTGGATTCCTCAGCATTTCATCACATCAATTAAATCTCAGTTCATCTTCCTTGGGAACCCCCCCCCCCCCTCCCCAACCTATCCAATCTTTCCTCAGAGCAGAAATTCTCCAATCAGAGAAACATTCTGATCAATCTTCTCTGTCCCCTCTCTGGTGTGATCACATCAATCCTGGAATGTGGGGACTAAGAGTGAGTGCAGTACTTTAGCCGTGGTCAAACTAGTGTTCCAGTGTCACCTCCGTGTTCTTGTGGTTGTTGCTGATACAAGAAGTGTCCTGGTTTTCCCACATGGAACTGAATGTGCACTCCATGGGGCTGGGATTCCCTACCATGTGTTTGTTTGTTAACTAATCCTAAATTAACTTCACATTTCAGATACCCACCAATAAATTTCGTCCATTATACTCAAGTCACCTTACTTTTAATATCTCTTTAAAATTATTACTAACACAACAGGTTTTAATTTGCTGAATAAGTATTCCGGTGTCTTCACTGTTACAATCACTTGAAGATTATCTTTACCTTCAGCTACATGTGGCGAATTGAACACTGATTGTAAACATATTAATATCAAATGGACTTCAGTTTTATGATGATTCATCCAGTCTGACATTCTTGTTGATTAATATCTTGGAGAGAACTGTCCTCAGAACTCCAGCTGTGCTCTGACTTCAATCACAACTGGTTGTGGTGGACTGCAGATCTTAGATCTGTTCCGTTGTTTACTGGATTGTTTCGCTCTGTCTATCACTTGCTGCTTATGCTGTTTGGTAACTTCATCAGGTGAACACCTCATTTTTAGGTATTCATGCTGCTGTTACTGCCATGCCCTCCTGAATTCTCTCAGTTGAATGAGGGCTGATCCTCTGGCTTGATGGAAGGAGGGAAGTTGGAGAATATGCTGGGCCGTGATTCTGTAAGCTTTGTTGGAGTACGACTCTACTGTTGTTGGAAGGCAAGAGCTAAACTCTTGCACTGTAAACCCGATGTACAAGAAGCTACATGCAGTATCCTGAACACTGATAGGCCAAGACATGAAATACGAGCAACGCTGTACAATGATGCAGGATCACAACTGCAGCAAGGGGAGATTAAGATCCAACTTGACATAGGAGTAGGGAAAGAAGCAGCTGATCAGATTGTCTCATTCATAGTCACAAAGAGACTCTGTGAGATTATTGTCCTGTTGGAGGTGAGGATGGAGGAGGTTGGGGAGATGAGGAGCTCTTCAAAGGAAACTAATCTGCCTGAGAGTTATGGGATCGACTTGATTGCTAGGTATTTAACAGAAAGGTAATTGAAACTGTTCTTATCCCCAAAAGATAACAAGACTGATGGTGTTTACAATCATGATCAGAAACAAACCTCAGAATACATGGTTCATAGATGGATGTCAATAGCCCATCAACATCCAACTCCTGCAATTATTCAGCAAATGTATGTGTGATTAACCAGTCCTGATGTCAGTCCTGATGTACCAGAAAATCGCTGTTTACTCTGTGCAGATGGACAGTGATGTGGGGAAGTATTGGCCGAGTGATATTGTCGCTGGACAGTTAATCCAAAGCCCCAGATAAAGTTCTGGAGACCTGAGTTCAAAGCCTACTGCAGCAGATGGGGGAATTTGAATTAATTTTTAAAAACTTGAAAATTTAAGAATCTAATGATGACCATTAATCGATTGCCAGAAAAGCCCATCTGGATCACTAATGCCCGTTCAGGAAGGAAGCTGCCATCCTTACCTGGTCTGGCCTACATTGTGACTTCAGACCCACAGCAATGTGGTCGACAGTTCAGAAATGTTGTGAACATTTCCAAAACGAAGTTCTCGATATGCAAAACTTTATGAACTGCCAAAACCGTTGCTCATTACTTGGTGTGAAAAAGAGAAAAAAAATCATCCAACTGTGGTTATGAGTAAATTGACTGGTATCTCAGCTGGATGGATGCCTGAGTGAATCCCTTCCCGCCCCCCCACCCACACACACACACACACACACACACACAAACACCCCAGAACCCAGTATAAAGCAGTAAACATTATCTCCTGCTGTGGAAGGACAGACTGTATTGGTCTGAGTAGGAACACTGAGCAGATTTACCTCAATGACAACTTAATCGGTGACCAGAGCAGGTTAAGCAAGTCCAAATAAAATGCATTATAGCACAGAGAGAGGCCCATCAAATCCAAGCTGGCTCTCTGTAGCAGAATCCCATATTCTCCCTGCCCATATGTCCCACAAACTTTGCAAGTTTATTTCCCTCAGATCTGATATAATTGTTTTTATCAATCATTCATCTTCTCCTCTGCCTGCACCACCATAATAGGTAATGTTCTGCATATTTCTACCCAATACAGACAGCAGAAACACTTGTTCATGTCCCTCTGTCTCAAAACCTTACATCTGATCTTAATTCTTGTGCCATCGCCTATCGAATACACATATTTTTGTCTGCTATATCTACGTCTGTTATAATCTTATACAGCTCTATCAAAAATATATTTAGCTTGTTTACTTCAAAGAAAATGGCAATTTCTTCAAATCAATCCAATGACTGCATTTTCTTCATCAGTGAACCACTCCAGTAAGTCTGTACTCCACACCCTGAAGATCACTCATATCCTTCATTGTTGATGACTATTTTGTTCCTCAAATCCAGACGATGCAAGTTTTCTGCACAACAGCAGTAGCTTTATTATCGGACAGCCGGCGAGAGTTTTAAAGCATCTCTAAAGTAGCAAAGTGCCTACTTGTAGAGACTCTTCTTCATGAATCTCTGCCTTACCCACAGAGACAGTATATTTAATAGGAATTAGACAAAGGCATATCAGTCACATGGGCGATTGTCATTACATAATTTAAAGCTGGTAATTATGACATTACAAAGCTTGATGAATGGCGATGTCCTGTGATAACGTATGAATGGATTACAGAAACTGATTATCGTATTGTTCATGATTATGTGTTGATGGGAAGAGATTAAGGCTGGAGGGTTCTTCCTTCAGTAAATGGGGAATTCACTTACCTATGCTAATATGGAGGGGAGGTAAGACAATGGGAGCTTGTTAGATGATTATAACTGTTATCTCTTATAATCCTTTCCAAAACCTTTCCTACAATGGAAGGAAGGCTCACTGGTCTATAATTACCTGGGTCATCTCTGCTGCCCTTCTTGAAAAAGGGCACAACATTTGCAATCCTCCAGTCCTCGGGTACTAAACCCATAGACAATGATGACTCAAATATCAAAGCCAAAGGCTCTGCTAGCTCCTCCCTAGCTTCCCAGAAAATCCTCGGATAAACCCCATGGGGACTTGTCTACTTTCACTCCTTCTAGTATTGATAACACCTGTGTGTAACTAACCTCAATCCTTTCTAGTCTAATATCTCGTACCAAGTTTTGTCCTCTACAATATTCCCCTTTTCCTGTGTAAACACCATTGAGAAATGTTCATTTAGCACTTCTCCGATCTCTGCACGGTCCACACTCAACTTCCCACTTCTGTCTTTGATTAGCCCTATTCCTACCCTAATCATCCTTTTATTCTTCACATACCTATGGAAAATTTCAGGGTTATCCTTTATTCTGTTTGCTAAAGACTGCTCTTGTCCTCCCTTTGCTTTTTTAAACTCTCTCTTTAAATCCTTCCTAGCTGTTCTGTAAGTCTCTATTGCTTCATCTGTACCATTTTGCCTCATCAACACATAAGCCTCTTTCTTCTTCTTAACAAGAGATTCAATTTCTGGAGTAAACCATGGTTTACAAACTCTGTCTGTGCCAGTTGGGTCACCCCACAGCCACTGATTTTCCAAAGACAACAATCCAAGATTTTCCAACCTCTCCCAATCCAGGCAACATCCTGGTAAACCTGTTTCCACCTTCCCAAAACCCTTCACATTCTACCTATAATAAGGTGATCAAAACGGCACACAATACCCCAAAGGTGGCCTGATTCTAGGTTTATATTCACTCCCTGACAGAAGAAGGCAAGCCTGCCATTCACCTCCTTCACCACTTTCAGGGATCTTTCAGCTTGCAACTGAAGATCCATCTGTTTATCAGTGCTGCTCAGGGCCCTTCCGTTTATTGTATACATTCCTCTTGCTATGTGTCTTCCAAAACGCATCACCTCACACTTGTCTGAATTAAAATATATCTGCAATTTCTCCACAAAACTTTCTGACTCATCTCTTTCTTGCTGTATCCTTTGACATCATTCTTCACGATTCACAACTTCAACAGTTTGTGCCATCTACAAACTTGCTCATTAAATCTTTTACATTTCCAAACTTTTCATTTACATACATTACAAACAACAGATGGCCCAGGTCTGATCCTTGTGGAACAGCACTAGCCATAGACCTCCAGCCGGCAACATGCCCCTGCACAACTGTTGCTGGGAGAAATATCAAAGAGGAGCCTTGAGTTCTGTGATGAGCAGCATGACCAACGTTTATTCAGAGCTCCTTACTAATGCATGATGGGAGAGGTCTCTCTCTGGCTTCCCCAGATAACTCCAGCATTTTGATGTGTTTATTTCATACGTTCCAGTAATATTTTCCCCCTGACCTGAACTCCAGGGTTTGGAATGTCAGCTCGGATATTTCCGTGTTCCCTTTCACAGTCTCTGATTCTCTCAGCCCATGCAGCTGCTTTGCCAGTTCTTTCACAAATGGTTTAACCCTATCCTTGTCATTGCACATCTCCAGCCCTCCCACTACCACACATCTCCAGCCCTCCCACTACCAAACATCTCCGGCTGTCCCACTACCAAACATCTTCGGCCGTCCCACTACCACACATCTCCGGCCCTCCCACTACCACACCCTGTGGCATCTGCATAGTCCATCCAGTCACTAATTCAAAGGGGGACAGCCCCATACCCTTTGCTGGGGTTGTCCTCAGTTTCATTAGGCTGGTGTGGAGTACTCTAACCCATCGCTGTCCTGTCTCTGAGAGAGCCTTAGTCAGACTAGCTGTCAGTGTCTGCGTCATTCCTTCTAGTGTCCCAGAGCTCTGGGGGTGGTATGGAGGATGGGTATTCTGTTCAGTACCAAACAGGGCACATAGCTCTTTAGCTATGTTCCCTGTAACATTTGTCCCTTGGTCATAATCTGCAGGGGAATGCTTCCACCCAATGAGTAAACCTATTTATTAAAACCAGTAGGACTTCCTTCCCTGGGATTGGGATGGGTGTGTGTGTCAAATCCATCTGTAATTGTTCCCATGGGCCCCTGCTGCTGCCTCCATTTTATCCTGATTGCTTTCCCTGGCTCACACTGTGAACACACTACACACCTTCGACAAAACCTTGCTGTATTTCTCCCTGTTCTAGGCAAGGATTGTAGTGGATCATCTGCTATTGCATTGTATCCTGCCCCATATGGTTCAGCCCATGATATGTTTTTAATAATGTTTGTCTTATACAGTGTGGTGGCACTGCTGGATCATCCAGACTCTGTCTTGTCCTATTATTGCCCCACCCTTTTCCCATTCCTGTTTCTCCTGTTGTGGGACTGTTTCTGGGAATATCTTTCAACCTTCCTCTCTCACTTCTGTAGCTATGCCCATTGCCATCTCCTCGAATGTCTTCACTGTTTCAGTCAGTATTTTACATACAAGATTATTAAAGGATTCGACATTCTGGAGGCTGGAAGCATGTTTCCGCTGATGGGTGAGTCCCGAACTAGAGGGCACAGTTTAAAAATAAGGGGTAGGCCACTTCGAACAGATTGAGGAGAAACTACTTCACCCAGAGAGTAGTGGGATGGAATGCTCTGCCCCAGAAGGCTGTGGGGGCCAAGTCTCTGGATACTTTCAAGAAAGAGTTGCATAGAGCTATTAAGCATCGTGGAATCAAGGGTTATAGGGATAAGACAGGAACAGGATACTGATTGAGGATGATCAGCCATCATCATAATGAACGGTGGTGCTGTCTTGAAGGGCAGAACTGCCTACTCCTGCATCTATTGTCTATTCACCCGCCTTTCCCACATACTCACTGCCCTGTTAGTGTGGGGTTTCTACTTTCCTGTGAGCTATAATCTTCATTATTGCTGCTTCACTGGGAAAGTTAGCTGCTTCCACAAACTCTCTGATCTGTCCTTCATGCTCTATGTGCCCCACCAAGCCCAGGCTATCAATTGGTCATGAACTATACCAAAGGCATGCTGTCTGTCTGTGTATGTGCTGACTCCCTGACCCTGGCTAATGTCAGTGCTTCTGTCAGGGCTCGTGATGGTTCTGCCATTTCTGGGTAATTCTCGACAAAAGTCCTCCAATAATTGAACAATCCTAAAGTTTGCCTTATCTCCTTCACGGTGTGTGGGTGCATAGTTTTGAAATCATGATCTTTCGTTACACTGGGATTGTCCTCCTTCCTTCCTGATTTGATCTCCCTGATGTGATGTCCCAGGTACGTCTCCCCTACCTTCCCACGCTCTGTGGGTTAATTTTAAGCCCGGCCTGCCTGACCTGACACAATACTCTGTGTGATATCTGGATATGTTCTTTCTCTCCAACTGAGGTAATGAGGTGCTGGTAAGATTAAATTGACGAACTCCATCAGCCATGTATCGGTGGGATATACTGGAATATTATGGGATCCCTGAGGTAATTGGATCCAGGTCTACTGCTTTCCTCAGACAGTAAATACCAGCTTATTCTGCTGTTCCAGGTCCACAGGAACCCATTCACAATATCAAGGGCTGAGACTGTATCCTGTTGCAATTTTAATCCATTAACTGAAGTGGTGTGGTTCGCTACTGTAGGATACTGTTTAGTGGCGGATTTACTGAGGGAGGTATAATCAATAGTGAGGTGGGATGACCCTTTCGGTTTCTGTGAGTTAGTCTGGGATACTGTTAGTCTGACTATTCCCTGCTTCTCTCACTCTGTTACTGTCACAATGACTGCCTCCTCAGCCCCAGCTTTAATGGGATCCTGTTTGTGTGGGGAGTGAGAGGGCCCTCGATCTTTACAGGATCTACAGATAACAATCTACATTCCTGTTTGAGTTACCCGCCCTGCTATAACTCTCCAGATTCTCTGACTGCTCCAGTCTCCCTGCAAGGTAACTACTCTGGAAATGTCGCCTCTCCTTTGCTTCCTGTCCCAGGGCCTGGCCAGGTTGTTCCCATATTACAGTTTGTGTCTCTACATCAATAGTTGTTCGGAACGGTTCTAAAATGGCAACTCCCAGAATGGTCCCTTCCTCAGTTTCACACTCCCATATCTGAATATATTTTGCCATATCCATGATCTGCATGGGACAGGTTTATTTCATCCAGCTTCCTCGATTCCCTCTCCAACTGCTCTCATTTTAGTAATTGAGGAGTGAGGGGCAAATCTGTATCGGTAACTGATATAGATGCTCCTGTATTAATATTATGTTCTGCTGGTTCCCAAGCACAGCATCAATGAATATTCATGTGCCTACATGAACACAGGTGCACACACAATGTGAACATCTACCTCCCTCTCTCTGCCTCCGTTCCTTGGCTATGTACCCTTTCCTGCTTCCCTTGTAACATTGTGGGTCTGGTTACCCTCCCTGTACTGCAGCTATTCCCCTGTGTTTCTGAGTTTGCCTCAGCTCTCATGGCCCAATTCAGAAGGTGGTTAGAATTATCTCCCACTGGGAGTCCCATGTTTATAATTACAGTTAAATATGGTCCCATGTTATCTTTAAACACATCAACCTATTTCATCATCACAGGTTGGGGGTTGGTAATCCCCTGTGGTCCTTACACACCTTAGGTTTCCTCTCTGTATGATCCTCGATATTACCCTTGGGTCCCTGAGTCACCAAGGTTATTTTAGCCCATTCAGCCTGACCCCTCCCAGTGTGTCCCTGTAATATCTGTAAATGCCTGGAGCCACTGATCGGCTGTGCACTGGGAGGGAAGCAGCTCACACCCTCACCATCTCATTGTAGAGACATGTTCTGCTGTACACATCGTGGCATCTTGGCCTGACACCATCATCGGTGAGACTGTATCTCAACTAATTTATCTGTATTCACCCAATAAGGCCCATTATTACCATTTCTCTATCAGGCTGGGTGGTCATTCACCAACATCTGTCGTTCAGCTGGATAAACGGTTCAGTTTGGCTTCTGTCAGTTCCCTTTCTTGCCCCCCTCCCGTCTGTCCAAGTTTGAGCTTTGATGCCGAGCGGTGCCACAGACACGGCCTTCTGGGCCTTACAGGGCGGTGGGTCAACCCACCTATTGTCCTCTCTCTGTCCATACGTGGGCGCTTTGTCATCTAACCCGTCCCAGTCAGTGTCACCATCCTCACTGCCTTCTGAGGAGAGTGGGAGACTCGGTACCTCCCCCACTGTAACTACCACCTGGCTCTTTGGCTTTCAGGTCTCGCGTCTGAGAGGCACCACCTTCACTTGTTCCTGTTTCCCATAATAACGTAACACATCCTGTCATTCCTGGAATAAAACAGAACAAAATGTAAATTTGGTTTGACTTGAAATATGAGTAATTTGACATTCACTTGACATATCTATAGAAGTGAAAATTCTACTGTGATTATTTAAGTGAATTTAACGTGATCATATGGTGAAAATGATGATAATCAACGACAATGAATGAACTGAATAATATGTGATTATTTGCACAAGTTCTTGCAATGAAAATTCAATTTTATTTAATGCTTGTCACCCATTACACCATGGGCATTGTTATTAGGGAATAAAGTAATGGAAGGATATCAGAGAAAATAAATAGACTTTAATTTTAGCTTCACTACAATAATGAACCAAAACAATATTTGGACATATGGGTAAACTACATAACAAAGTTTCCATTGTCATTATTACCATGAAAACTAGTTTGCAAGTTGTTTTATACTAAGAATAATTGGAAATAAATTGTGATTATGAATTGACCATTTAACATATATTTTGAAGAGAATAATCAGATTTTTTTTGCAGGAAATTAGGAAAGTAAATAAATATGTATATATTGATATTAATAGTTTTAAAATGTTTAGAAGTTGACTAGGATTATTTGATTGAGAGAGGCTGCATGATTATAAAGACTAATTCACCTTTTTCATTGCATTGTTGGTTTCACTAGAATCTGTTGTGGTCTAAGCTCTTGTTGTGTGAAATGGACTGTCACTAATAGCTTCATTAACCTGCGAGTCTCAGATCAGGTTTCCTTTGTCTGTAAGTCAGTCTGTAAGTGCGCGACACACCTGCTTTTCTGAGGGGAAACAGCGACTCTTTTCAAAGGAAATAAGTGGCAGATCACTGAGAATGGTTTCTACTGCAAACCATAAGCAGGAAAGTGTTTTTCCAAAGAATTCCAATCTTTATCTATAAATCTGATGGTATCTGTGTTTGTCAGTTTGTGGAGGATTCAGCCCTTTGTTCTGAGCTGTTTTATACAAGCAGTTGGTTCATTAAGTCTTTGCCAAGAATGTTGTTTACTTTCCCTTTTACTGTGATTCTGCAGGTTAGAATATTCTGAGAGTCAATAATGTACAATAACTGAACATTGAATGATTTTGACTCTAACAGAGCAGTTGCCTTGTTTTCAGCTAATTATTCATGTTTTTTATTTCCTGGTTGAGTTGAATGTTACAGAAACAGGCTCTGAGCAATGTTTCCATTCACTTGTGTTGGAGTCACTGACAGCCACATGGTCAGTCAGTTTCAGGCTGATGGATCAGTTTCTCTGACCTTGTACATGATGACACTGTTGGAGTATTGATGTTGTTGTTAACCACATTAACTGGGCTGGAGTTGACTGATCTTACATTGCCACTTTCTGAACCTCAGGCTGTCTCTCTGGGCAGTAAGTCTCCAAAAACAGTAATGTGACAATGCGCAAGGATCATCTGTTTTGATTTAAATTGTGATTGTAGCACTGCTGCTTCACAGCATCAGGTACAAGGTTGGAGTCCAGCCTTGGTCAAAGGCCTGTGTGGAGTCCCCACATTCTCCCCATGATAGTGTGGGTCCCCTCCAGGTGCTCTGGTTTCCTCCCACAGTCCAAAGATGTGCAGGTGGATCAGTCATGATAAATTGTCCACAGTATCCAGGATTGTGCAGACGAGGTGGATCAGCCATGGGTCATGCAGTGTTACAGTGATAGCGTGCTCTGGGTGTGATGTTCTTTGGATGGTCGGCGCGATTTGATGGGCCAGTGCTCTACTTCCACACTGTAGGGACTCTATTCTATGATTGAGGATAAAGGCTACACAGCCGGGTGTCCTTGGAGAAGGACCATGTGGTGTGTATCAATTCTCTCGATGCCTTTAGATAGAGGTGGCACCGCAGGGGATACAGTGCTTTATCCCCACTGCTGCCCCCTCCCCACAACTCTACTTTGATTTAGTCCCTTCTCACTCTGTCACTTGTAATGGTTTGCTTGGCCCGTAATGGGCTTTGTTTGGAAATATTCAATTGGTTACACAAATGGTTTACTGTTGGTGGTGATATGTCTAGATTAGAGTGGTGCTGGAAAGCACAGCAGGTCAGGCAGGATCCGGGGAGCCGGAACATCAACGTTTTGGCAAAAGCCCTTTCCAGCACCACTCTAATCTCGGCTCTGGTTTCCAGCATCTGCAGTCCTCACTTTTGCACTGCTGGTGATTATATGTTAACCAAAAGTAAAATGGTGTAATGATGATTTTGATGGTGGGAGGTTGCTGTGATAACATTTCTGTGTCAGGGAAATGGGGAAAAAGAACGCTTCGCAGCTCACAGAAGGAGACCTGAAAAGCAATTACATCAAACCAAAGGTTCAGACAGGGAGGGAATATTTCCCTGGAGCTTGAGTAACTGGAAAGTGATGGTGTCCGTGACAAAAGGGATTTTGTTTTACAGTGGTTGAGAGTTTTAAAACTGTTATATTCAGACAGTTTAATTTATTTTCTTTAATTTTATTTGCTGTGCAAAACACTTTTACAACATTTTAAAACCAAAATTTACAAACTTTGTGTTAAAGATAAATGTTAAATAAAATCCATCAAACCTTCCCTCACTGAAACCTGTTGTGGAAGTGCAATCTCCTGGAGAATTCCTGCCCACTCCTTCCTACCGGGCTCCATGGCTATATACATACCTGGGAGATAGCAGCAGGAGGAGACCATTCGCCTTTCAATCCTGCTCCACATTCAATGGGAAACAGCTGACCACCAGCTCAGTCTCCTGTTCCTGCTGTGTTCCAATCCCCTTTCATGACTTTACCTTGAAGAACTATATCTAAGCCCTCCTTTGGCTTCACTACCTTTTGTACCAGTGACGTTGCGGTGTTACTGTGTGGGTGTAGGCAGGGTAATGTGATGGTGCTGCCTCCTGGAGGATGTACTCAGCGTCCCTCATCATCCTGCAGTACCATCAACTGGGGTTCAGCAACTAGAGATAGAAACCATTTCCAGGATATGGGCATCACTGGCTCAGCCAGCATTTATTCCCCATCTCTAGTTACCCTTGAGAAGATGGGAGTGAGCTGCTGTCTTGACCCATTCACAGTCCATTTGGTGCAGATAGACCAACAATGCTGTGTGTGAGTGTTGCAGGATTTTGGCCGAGTGATTCTCTATCTTTGGTTCTTCAAATGCTGGTTAACATAATCACAATCTGCACATGATTTTGAGATTTCAGTCTGCAAATCTTCACCATGTAGCACCCTGTATAAAGGAATATGTACAGATTAGAAATTCAGAGCAGACAATTCTAGCTTCTTTGGAATATCCTTTGCCCCTTTCTTCCCCCAAAGCTGTTACCCTCCAGCCCACTTACTCTCTCCCACCATTCTGACTCTGCTACCCCCTAGTGTACACCCTCCCCATTCTCATGGAGTTACTGATAAACAGATCCATTCCACCACTTCCCGTCCCTGGTCAGACTCAGCACCCTTTCTGGGTTCACTTCTTTCCCTTCAGTTGCTGCAAGTCAATAATGTAACAGCAGAATGAAACAAAAGGAAACAGAAAGGGAGGTGGCAGATCCTGGACAGAGAGGAACCTTCAGTCTGGGAGAAGGGTCAGATCCTTCTTTGTTTCCCATTTGTTGATTCCCAGCATTACAATGAATTGGGGATGGAGAGTGGTCCTACATGGGTGTGGTGACCCCCTAACAGATCAATACCAGAAGCAGATGCATCCCTTCCCCAGCCAATCACAGTGTGAAATACTTTCTGCAAAGTATACTTACCTAAAGCACATGCTCCAAAACCCGCCCACATTCTGTACATGTACAGTGCGGGGTTTCCCCACACGTGTGGTCCCTGCCACAGGGATTGTGGGTGTTGTAGTCCCAAGAAGCCACTGGAGCCCTGTCTCTGGATAGTGAATGAAAAATGTGGACTGGAGGGTGTTGTGTATAGGATCCCCATTCAGACACACGGGACATATGGGCTGTCACTGGGTTTTACTGAGACACCTGCTTCCACAACCTGATTTTTCTGATGTAAGGAATATAGATTCAGCCAACTGGGGCGTGGGAAGTGAATAGGAGGAGCAGATTTTAAGCAGAGGTGGCTCAATGGTTAGCACTGCTGACTCACAGTGTCAGGGACCTGGATTTGATTTTAGCCTTAGGTGACTGTGTGGAGTTTACACGTTCTCCCCGTGTCTGAGCGGGTTTCCTCTGGGTGCTCCCGTTTCATCCCACAGTCCAAAGATGTGCAGGTTAGGAGGATTGGACATGCTAAATTGCCCACAGTGTCCATGCCTGTGCAGGTTAAGCCATTAACCATGGGAAATACAGGGAATGGGTGAGTCTGAATGGGATGCTCATTATAGGGTTGGTGTGGACTCCATGGACGAATACCCTGTTTCTGCACTGTAGGGATTCTATTCTAATTTCATGAAGAAGAATGTACCTATCTCAATGTGCTGTGAATCTGTGGAATTCCCTCTTCAAAATACAGTGGATGCCAGGACAATGAGCAGATTTAATGAAGAGATACAGATGTTGAATTTGCAATGAGATGAAGGGTGAGAGAGAGCAGGCAGGAAAACCCAGCTGAGACCGAGGTGAGCTCAATCATCACCGTATTAAATGGTGGGGCTGGTTCGAAGGGCTGCATTCCCTCTCCTGTACCCAGTGCTCATCTTCTTATGGTCATCACTGGAAAGCTGAATCCAAAACTCACCACCCTCCCCAAAGGAGTCATGATTGGAGATGCTGGTGTTGGACTGGGTGTGTACAAAGTTAAAAATCACACAACACCAGGCTGTAGTCCAACAGGTTTAATTGGAAGCACACTAGCTTTTGGAGCGACGCTCCTTCATCAGGTGATTGTGGAGGGCTCGATCATAACACAGAGTTTATAGCAAAAATTTGCAGTGTGTTGTAACTGAAATTATACATTGAAAAATTAATTGTCTGTTAAGCCTTTCATCTGTGAGAATACAGTGATAGTTTGACTTCTTTCATGTGTAAATCACAAAACCCTTCTTTTAAAGTTGCATTCTCAGGTTAGCTGCTAACAATGGTTTATAGTGAGACAATATGTTGAAGGTGTTAGTTCCCTTTGTTCTCTGCCTATGACCTGATGTTTAGATTGATCCTCTCTCCACAGTCACCACACTAACATGGACTTGGCTGTACCTCAGTAATTTTTCCAGACACACTGACATTTGAAATATTCACCCACGGACAGAATACACACCTTCCCTTCCACATGAAAAAGGCCAATGATATTCAGATCGGCACGGATCAAGTAACTATCAAAACTGAAAATGAAGTTCAATTTAAATTTCTCATCTGCAAATCTGCCCTTTCAGTTCTCTACAACAGAGAAAACAAGTCACCACCGTTAACACAGGATGGAAATTCATAAGACAATTATAGTATTAAATTGCAGTTTCTTTGTTCCCCCAAAGCCTTTAATCTCAGTCTCACAATTTCTCTCTTCTGTGAACTGAAATCCAAAATAATCTCCTCACTCCTTCCCTCCACACCTAGTTCTAACACTCTCCTCTCTTTGAATTCAGCTTCCTAGCTCCTGCCTACAGACTAAAAACCAAAAAAGGGGTGGCACGATGGCACGGCAGCCCCACAGCACTAGGGTCACAGGTTCGATTCCAGCAATCCAAAGATGCGCAGGTCAGGTGAATCGGCCAGGCTAAATTGCCCATAATATTAGATGCATTAATCAGAGGGAAATGGGTCTGGGTGGGTAACCCGAGGGTCGGTGTAGACTGTTTGGGCCGAAGGGCCTGTTTCCACACTGTAGGAAAATCTAATCTAATCAAATCAATGAGTCTGACTCGGAGCCTCTGGGTGTTGGTGAATCCTCCCCACACCTCCCAGGGCTTCCTTCTGGGACAGAACGGACTGACTTTTTCCCCCCAATCTGGAACCTCTTATTTATTCCCCTACTCCGATCCTCTGATGAGAACCATCCTGCACACACTGGCCAAATCATATCTGGTTGAATAAAAAATGAACTAAAATGAATGTTCCTCTCCGTAACATCCCTGAATCTTCACCCGAGTTCTGATAACTTTCTGCAAAATACTCCCCCACTGATACGCCGACCACTTGTCCCGATACCAGGGGAGGGGCCATTCCCCTGGGACCTGTTCCCAGAGGGAGGAAGGGAGTGAGCTGCCAATGAAAGATCAATTCCACACACCCACAGCCGCTCTCCCTGGCACTGACCCACCTTGCACATACACCAACAATTGCACAGCACTGCGCCCATGCACCGGTCTCCCCTCCTGCAGAGCATGCTCCAGATCACACAGGAGCCTGAGTGATTGACAGCAGCCACTGCCCAATAGGGTGGAGGGGGCGGGGCTGGAGGACTGGGACAATGGGATTGTAAACAATGAATGAATGTGGAGGACACTGGGGGATGGACAGGTCAGTGAGGGACATGAGCAGTGCAGCAGCAGGAGGGGATCCTGGACAAACTGAGCAATGGGAGAGTCTAACAGGAGAGAAACTACAGGAAGGTTTTGTTTAGAGGCTCAGGCAGGGACAGCTGGGAGACAGTATGGCCTGGTGGCTTGGGCAGGTTTTCCAATCAGCCACTTCAAAGATGCTGTCACTCAACTTTGAACCTGATCCTCCTGGTTCAGAGGTAAGGACACTACCACCATTTCTTGGTGGACTAGAGGAAAGAAGGGAAGTTGTTCTCCGTCTCACTCACATGGAAACTCCATGAGCTCTCCCACTTACTGTCTACGGTGGGGATGGAGGAGACAGAGCAGATGGGAGCAGGGTTAGGGATATAGGGACTGCCTTTGAAAAGGAACTCACTGTGTTGGTGATATTAATAAGACTCGATACACAGTCACTAACACAAAGCTGGTGTACGTGAACTTTATCCAGAATATGAACACCCATAACTGGGTGACGCAGACTCCAATGTACAGAGTAAGTCCTGTATACTATTAACAGCTTTGTGTGTGAGAAATCACGTCTCATGAACTTAAGTCAGGGCAAAGCGGTGGAAATCATCTACATGGTCTTCAGTAAGGCGTTCAAGAAGGTTCCCCATGGGAGATTAGTTAGCAAGGTTAGATCTCACGGAATACAGAGAGAGAACGAGCCGTTTGGATACAAAAACTGGCTCAGAGGTAGAAGACAGAGGGTGGTGCCAGAAGGTTACTTTTCAGATTGGAGACCTGTGACCAGTGGGGTGTCACAAAGGATCGGTGCTGGATCCACTAATTTTCATAATTTATATAAATGATTTGGAAGTGAATATAGAAAGTATTGTTAGTAAGATGACATCAAAATTGGAGGTGTAGTGGACAGTGAATAAGATTATCTCAGATTACAAGGGATCTTGGTCAGATGGTTGAGGATTGGCAAATGGAGTTTAATTCAGATAAATGTGAGGTGCTACATTTTGGAAAAGCAAAAATTAGCAGGATGTATACACTTAATGGTAAGGTCCTCGGGAGCGCTGCTGAACAAAGAGACCTTGGAGTGCAGGTTCACAGCTCATTGAAAGCAGAATCGTAGGTAGATAGGATAGTGAAGAAGGTGTTTAATATGCTTTCCTTTATTGGTCAGAGCAATGAGTATAGGAGTTGGGAGGTCATGTTGCGGCTATACAGACATTGGTTAGGTCATGCTTGGAATATTAGGTGCAATTCGGGTCTCCTTCCTCTCAAAACAATATTGTGAAACATGAAAGGGGTCAGAAAAGTATTACAAGCATGTTGCCAGGGTTGGAGGATTTGAGCTATAGGGAGAGGATGATACACCGTTTTCCCTGGAGCGTCACAGGCTGATGGGTTACCTTATAGAGGTTTATAAAATCAGTAGGGGCATGGATAGGGTAAATACACAAGGTCTTTTCCCTGCGGTGGGGAGGAGGTACGATGGGGGGTGGGAGACAGAGGGGGAAGACGAGAGGGGAGGGTGAGGGTTAGCTTGTAGATCTACAACACAATCCTGTTCCTGTTTTCTCCCCATCCCCTTCAATCCCTCTGAAGGGCTCAGAGTAAGTGCACAGACCCTGGAAAATAGAGCTTCAGGGTGACCAAGTGCTGAAGGTTGCATTTGGGACACTGACCTTTTTTGTTCTGTGCACGCATCAATAAATGGACCTGGGTTCAATTCCACTGTCCTGGATTCATGTCTGTGGCCACAGACACGCCTGTCTCTGACCCTGACTACTGGATCCCCTGTCACTATAGCTCTGCCATTCTCCTTCCTCCTGTTCTGTGCTGCGGAGCTCTCTGTGGGGTCATGAACCTGGCTGTTGCTGATTTCCCCTGAGAGGCAACCCCACCTGTTCCCTCCTTATAGAATCCCAAGCGGTGCACAATATCTGTATGAGAAGCGGAATGATCACGGGGAGTCCTGCACTCCCTTCCTGAGCCTTTTGCTTGATCTGATGGTCACCCATTCCCTTTCTGCCTGTGTATCCCTCACCTGCAGTGTGACTAACTCACTAAACGTGCCGTCCATAACATTCTCAGTATTGCTCCACAGTGAGTCCACTCTCAGCTCCAGGTCTGAAAAGCAGTTTCCAGTAGCTGCAGATGGACACCCTTCCTGCACACACAGCCGTCTGGGACACTGGAAGTGTCCCTTATTTCCCACATTGTACAAGAGGAGCGCCCCACGGCTGAGGGCTCCTGTAACAATGTGTCTCTAGTTTCAGCTAGTTACTCCCATTAGGAGAATTTAAATGAGCAAAAACCTTCCTTCTCTTCCAACATTTCCATTATCATCAAAAGCCCCGATCTTTACTTAAGCTGACATTTTACACTTTAAAAACTGTTTTAAAAAAACACTCAGCAGGTATCGCTTACAACTTGGCTGTTCCCTTTGGGAACATGTGAATTGCTGAATGGCCTGGACTAAAACTGAAGCTGTGGTTCACCTTCTCCCTGTCTCCCCTCGCTCTATTTACACCCAACTCCAAAACACTCTCATTGAACCAAGCAGCCATCACAGTGCAGCCCTGTCATTTTCATTGTCTGCTCACACCTACACTGCCCTCAGCCTCCTGTACTGTTCCAATGCATCTCAATGGGAGCTGAAGAACTGCATCTCATCTTTCAATTCAGCCCTTTGTAACCCCAGAGTCAATACGGACCTCAGCAGTTTCTGAATGAACAGACAGTTGTCAAAACCTGGAACATTCCACCCGAAATGGTGCTGGAATTTGAGTCCATAAGGAATTTTAATCAGAAGCTTGCAGGGAATTGAAAATGAGGAGTTTACAGGTTAACATCAGAAAGTGGGTGATTGGGTCTAAATCTGACAGTTCCTATGTAGAGACGAGGTGTAATTTGGACAAATCTGTGTTCCCTCTCAGGGCCCAGAATTGAGCACAAACCCAAAGGGTGATCTCTTGGAACATCTTTCTGCTTTTTGCTTGAAAAAAAAGAGATATTTTCCCACAGACAGAACAGACACACCTTTCTCCTTCCCCAGTTAAATGTCAATGGTATTCCGATCCTGATGACCCTGCTGACGATAGAAAGTTGATTTTGAGATCCCTGTCTCAATTATTCTCAAATAAAATCCTATAAAATGAATTCACAAAATAAAACTCACAGTCAGTGCAGGCTGAACAGTAAAGACAAATACTTCTCTTGGTATGTGTTTGATGTGTAAATGCTCCTCTTCAAATCACCCCGACCCCACCCAGGAAGAGGATATGCCCATGCGCCTCGCTGTACCTTGTCCCCAATAAAGATGGTGGCCATAACCCAGAACCCATCACCGCCTGAGGCCCACAGCCGTTTTCCCATTTGCTGTAAACGAGGGACCAAGAGTTTCTAATTCAGGCCTAACTACCTGTACAGAGTGTAATTAAACCCTTCCAGTCTAAACTGATCCAACTCCCCTTTCCTCCTCCTGCACACACTAAGGGTCATTCTAGGTCCAGTGACCCTCACTCAGAACTGACTGCAGCTGGGAAAATTAGAATCCCTACAGTGTGGAAACAGGCATTCGGCCCAACAAGTCCACACTCACCCTCTGAAGAGTTTCTCAACCAAACCCATTCCCCGACCCTATGATTCTACATTTACCCTGACTAATGTACCTAACCTATACATCCCTGAACACTGCGGGGAATTTAGCTTGGCCAATTCACCTTACTGCACATCTTTGGACTGCAGGAGATAGGGGTAAAGAGTAAATAATAGGTGGGGACAGAGCCCAAAAGAAAAAATAACATTTGGAAAGAAAGGAGTAGATAACAATCTGCTGGGAGGGTGAATAGCTGTGAATGGAGGGGACAGGAACCTGTGTCTGGCAGCAGCTGAGTGGAGGTGCTGGAAATGGCAGTTGATGATCTACGTCTGCTGCAAAACAGACCCCGATCTTCCAGCTGCCAGCTACTTTAACACACGAACCTGTTCCCTGGCCAACATCTCTGTCTCATGCTTACTGCAGTGTTCCAGTGAAGCTTGATGCAAGCTGGCAGAACATTCCAAAACACACCATATTTCAAGGACTGCAATTTCCCCTCCTACGTGGTCAACAATACCCTCCAGTGTATCTCCACCACTCCCGCACCTCTGCCATTGAACCACACCTCTCCAACTGCAACAAGGATAGAACCCCCCCCAGTCCTCACCTTCCACCCAGATACAACGCATCATCCTCCGCCATTTCACCACCTACAATCAGATCCCACCGGAGATATATTTCCCTCTCCATTCCTTTCAGCATTCCACAGAGACCATTCCCTGTGAATCCTAGTCAGATCCATGCTCCCCAA
>NW_026868266.1:0-60607 GCF_020745735.1 Hemiscyllium ocellatum
AGGGCGAGAGAGGGGAGGGCCCGAAGGGCGAGAGATGGGAGAGGAGTGGAGGGCAGGGAGGGCGGGAGACGGCAGGGGAGGGGAGGGGAGGGCAGGGAGTGCAAGAGTGGGCGAGGGAGGGGAGGGGAGCGGATGGCCGGGAGGGTGAGAGAGGGGTGTGGACAGCCGGGAGGATGAGAGATGGGAGAGGAGGGCCAGGAGTGCGAGAGAGGGTGAGGGAGGTGAGGAGAGCGGATGGCCGGGAGGGCGAGAGAGGGGAGGATAGGGGCGGGCCGGGAGGGCGAGAGAGCGGAGGAGAGGGGAGGGCCAGAAGGGCGAGAGAGGGGAGGGGACGGCGACAGAGGGGAGCTGAGGGGAGGGCCGGGAGGGCGAGAGAGCGGAGGGGAGGGGATGGCCGGGAGGGCGAGAGAGGGGAAGGGAGAGCAACAGAGGGGAGCTGAGGGCAGGGCCGGGTGTGCGAGAGAGGTGAGTGGAGGGCCGGGAGGGCAACAGAGGGCTAGAGAGGGGAGCGGAGGGGATGGCCGGGAGGACGAGGGAGGGGAGGGGAGGGTAGGGTAGGTGAGAGAGGGGAGGGGAGGGCGAGGGCGAGGGATGGTAGGACGAGGGAGGGGAGGGGAGGTGAGGGGAGGGAAGGGCTGAGAGGGCAAGAGAGGAGAGGGCCAGGAGGACGAGAGAGGGGAGGGGAGGGGAGGGCGAGAGAGGGTAGCGAAGGGGACGGCGAGAGAGGGGAGGGAAGGGGAGGGCCAGGGGCGAGGGAGGGGAAGGCCGGGAGGGCGAGAGAGAGTAGGCGAGGGCGAGGGGTGGGTGAGGGGAGGGGAGGGGCGGGGAGGGCGAGATGAGTGGAGGGGAGGGCACGGCCTGGTGGGCTAGAGGAGGGGAGGGCGAGAGAGGAAAGTGGAGGGGAGGGCGAGAGGGGGAAGGTAGGGGAGGGCTAGAGGAGGGCGAGAGAGGGGAGGGGAGGGACGGTAGGTCGAGAGAGGGGAGAGGTGGGCCGAGGATGAAAGAGGGAGGAGAGGGAGGGCGAGGGAAGTGGAGGGCCAGGAGGGCAAGAGAGGGGAGGGGAGGGCCGAGAGGGCGAGAGATGGGAGGGGAGGGCGAGAGGGGATGTGTGAAATTACAAGATCCGAAACAAATATTTCACTTTGGAACTTACGGTGGATAAATACTGGGGAGCTCAGGGAACTAAACAGTGTTTGGCCCGATTACTATTGGAATACTGTGTGCAATTCTGGTCTCAATGCCACAGGAAGGATGTTGTGGAACATGAGAGGGATCAGAAAAAATGACCAAGGATGTTGCCACAGGTGGTAGGTTTGTGCTTCAGGGAAATGCTGAATAAGCTGGGGCTGTTTTCACTTGAATATGGGAAGCTGAGAAGTTAACTGATAAAGGTGTTTAAAATCATGATGATCATTGATAGGGTCAATAGACAAGGTCTTTTCCCCAGGCTGAGGGATTCCCAACTGAGAGGACATAGCTTTAAAGTGCGAGGGGAACTTTTTAAAGGGACCTAAAGGACAATTGGTTCCTGCAGAGTGTATGGAATACGCTGCCAGAGGAAATAGTGAAGGGTGATAGAAATACATTTAAAAGGCATGTGGATGGGTGTATGAATAGGAAGGGTTTAGAGGGATATTGGCGAAATTGTGGCAAATGTGACTAGATACGTCATGCAGGAGTTGGTCCGAAGGATCTGTTTCCATGCTGTACATCTCTATGAGCCAATGTCTTGAAATGAGTCCACATTATCGAAGAGGAGGTGCTGGAAGTTTTAAAACACTAAGGTAGATAAATCCCCAGGACCTGATCAAATGTAGCTCAGGACATTGTGGGAAGCTGGTGAAGACATTGTAGGGCCCCTAGCAGAGATATTTGTACCATGTGTGAGAGGCAGGTAGACTGGAAGGTGGCATTGTGGACAGGGAAGAAGGTTTTCTGAGATTACAAAGGGATCCTGATGAAATGTGTGAATGGCTGAAAAACTGTCGATGGAGTTCAATCTGAATAAATGTGAGGGAATGCATTTGGTACAACAAACACGGGCAGGCTTATACAATTAATGGTAGGACCTTCGGTAGTGTGTTGTAGAACTCAGGGTTCAGGTACATAATTCTTTGAAGTTTGCAACATGGAGAGACAGGATGGTTAATAAAAAAACTTGCTTGCCACACTTGCTTTCATTGCTCAATCCTTTGGTCTCTTCTGGAATACTGTGCCCAGTTCGGGTCGCCCAGTTATAGGAAGGATACTATTAAGCTGGAGAGGGTTCAGAGGAGATTTACTGGGATGTGGCTGGTTATGGAGGGTTACAGTTATAAAGAAAGGCTGGATAGGTTGGTATTTTTTCATTGAAACTTGAATGTTGACAGATGACCTCATAGAAGTTTATAAAGTAATGAGGGGAATAGATAGAGTTAATGGGAGTTGTCTTTTCCCATGGTCAGGGGAGTTTCAAGACAAGGCACTACATTCTTAAGTTTAGAGGAGAGACATTTTTTTAAAAAAGTACATGGGGACACATTGTCACACAGAGGGTGGGACGCGTGTGGAATGAACTTTCCAAGGAAGGGATGAATGTGCGGACAATTACAATGTTTCAACATATTTGGATTAGTACAGGAATAGGAAAGGTTTGAAGGGATATTATCCAGGAACAGGCAGGTGGGATGAGATCAGTTTTAGAGTATTGTTAGTGTTAACCGAACAGTGCGGTATGACTCTCTGACTAGGATTATAATGTTGTCTCATTAATTAAGAAAGGCTGCAAGAGGAAGCCAGGGAACTACAGACTGATGAGCCAGACATCAGGGTGGGTCAGTTGTTGGAGGTCATTTTGCGAGGTAGGACTTGCATGCATTTGGAAAGATATGGACTTATTACGGACAGCCAGCATGGATTTGTGCGTGGGAAACATGTCTCACAAACTTGACTGGAGTTTATTCAAGATGTGACTAAGAAGATAGATGAAGGCAGAGCAACAGATGTTGTTTCTGTCTTCAGTAAACCCTTGGTTAGGGTGTAGCATGATACATTGGTTAGTAAGGGTAGATCACAAGGGGTCAGGGAGAGCTAGCCAGCAATGGGATATACAATGGGATGACAGTGGGAGACAGAGGGTGGTGGGAGAGGGTTGTTGTTTAGACTGGAGGCCTCTGACCAGCAGTGTGCTGTGAGGATTGGTGCTGGGACCACTGTTGTTCATCATTTACATCAACATTTTGAGCTAAAATATAAGACTCCCTGTTATAATGTTTGTGGATACAAAGATAAGTGCAAGACTGGGCAGGGAATATAGTTCTCGAAGGGGATGGTAATCAACTGGGCCAATGGATCAAGGAATGAAAGATGGCGTTTAATTCGGGTGTTGAATTTAGTTCAGTCAAACCAGGAGGACTAATGCAGTTAATGGTAGGGATTTGGGCAGTGTTATCGAACAGAGAGAGACCAAGGGGTGAAATTACATTGTTCCTTGGAAGTGGCATCACAGGTGGACAGGGTGGGAAAAGCAGCATTTGGCACACTTGTCTTCATTGGTCAGAGCATTGAACACGAGTTGGAGATATTGGTAACATTGTCGTCATTATTTCTCCTGAGCAGAGGCGGCCACGGGGTGACCTTATAAAGGTTTATGAAACAATGTAGGGCCTAAGTAAAGTGAATTTCCAAGGGTAGGTGAGTCCAAAGCTAGAGGCATAAACGTGAGGTGAGAGAGCAAGGATTTAAAGAGGGAGCTGAGGGGCAACATTTTCCACAAAGGATAGTGCATAGACGGAATGGACTTCCAGAGGAAATGGTAGAAACAAGTACAATTACAACATGGAAAAGACACTTGGGCAGGTACATGGAGAGGGGAAGGTTTGAAGGGATTTGGAGAGAAAGTGAGGTCTGCAGATGCTGGAGATCAGAGCTGAAAATGTGTTGCTGGAAAAGCGCAGCAGGTCAGGCAGCATCCAAGGAACAGGAAATTCGACGTTTTGAGCATAAGCCCTTCATTCCTGATGAAGGACTTATGCCCGAACCGTTGAATTTCCTGTTCCTTGGATGCTGCCTGACTTGAAGGGATTTGAGCCAAACACAGGCAAACGCGACTCATTCCATTTCGGAAACCTCGGCCGAAAGGTCATGCCGCACAGAAACAGACCCAATGTTTCTAGTTATTGGAGGAGGAGACTACCGAGACAAGGCATGTTGTAGAGACTGAAGCAAGTTACAGCGATATGGATGGTCATCTGGACTGGAGGTTTCAAATATGTGAAGTAATTGGTGAGAGGGAAGGAGGTGACAGAGATAGGAACTGTTATTGGTGTTAGAATGATTGAAGACACTGGTCCACAAGACAAGCCATCGATACAGTGTTGGAGAGGGAATAGGGAACAGAAAGACCCAGGAAGCATTATCACCCTCTCATGGGAGGCCTGCTTTCCCCTCTGTTGTCCTGATGTTCACCAAGACAGCACAGGCCTGGATTGAAAAACTGGGAACTCCCGATGCTGTCCCAATACAACAAAACTTAAAGTAAAGGTGGTACCTGAGCCTGGGGTGTGTCAGTACTGTGCTCCTTTCCAGCATTATATCTATCTCATGTCCTGTTAGCTGATGTATTGAGCCCTCTCATTGCTCTCTGCGCTGAGTGATCTTATCTGGCGGCAGAATTTATTCAAGGCTCCCGACCTCCCTGACCTTTGTCTCTCTGGCTGACCAACCATCTTCCCAACCAGCAGTTGTCAAGTCTATTGAGTCAGGAACTCCCTGGGTACCTGTAGAAGACACAGAAATAGGCAGAATGGGAAATTAGACTGATGCTGTGAGGGTTACACATGTAGAATGGCACTGAGCCCACAGAGATCTGGAAAAACCCAGTCTCCAATCCTGGCCTGTGCTGCCTCATCTCTCTAGAGTGGAGAATTCTGTTGGCTCAGGATTTGGAGTAGCTACAAGAGTGAGAGATGGTGACAGGGGCAGCAATTAGACCCACACAATGAGGGATACCACATAGAGTCATAGAGATGTACAGCATGGAAACTGACCCTTCGGTCCAACCCGTCCATACCGACCAGATATTCCTACTCAATCTAGTCCCACCTGCCAGCACCCGCCCCATATCCCTCCAATACCTTCCTATTCATATATCCATCCAAATGCCTCTTAAATGTTGCAATTGTACCAGCCTCCACCACATCATCTGGCAGCTTATTCCATACACATACCACTCTCTGTGTGAAAATGTTGCCCCTTGGGTCTCTTTTATACCTTTCCCCTCTCACCCTAAACCTATGCCCTCTAGTTCTGGACTCCCCAGCGCCAGGGAAAAGACTTTGCCTATTTATCCTATCCATGCCCATGGAGCGACACTGAGTGATATCACCAGAGTACAGGATCAAACACTTGTGCTGGGATGCCCAACCTGTGAGAAGGTGAAGTGATGGCCTAGTGGCATTATTGTGAGACAATTTATCCAGAAACTCAGCAAATGTTCTCTGGACACAGGTTCAAATCTCACCATTGTAAATGATTGAATGTGAATTAAATGTTTCATGTCTTTAGTGAAGTAATCTAGATGGGACTGGGATATCACAGGGATTACAGAACAACAGCTGAGGGAGGGACAGGACAGGCAGCTCAATGCCCCAGGGGACAGATGCTGCAGGAAGGACAGAAGGGGAGCTGAGAGAGGAGGAGAGCTGCTGGTTGTGATTGGGGTGAAACATCACAGCAGGGACTGAGAGAGGAGATTCCTGCGGGACCGCCCAGTGACGCTGTGTTCATGGAATTCATCAGGAACAATGGGGCTTCCCTTTCCTCTGATTGTTCTACAGACCCCGAGAGCCCCGCCCTCCTGCACCTTGACCTTCTCAAAATGGCGGCCCAGAGCGCTCCCTCTTCCCTCAAACAAATGGCGGCCGTGACCCTGGGCCGCTGCCCCGATCAGAGACCGCCACCTCCTTCCCCGGGCCTGGAGGGGCTTTTTTGTTGTTTTTTAACCTGTATCCCGCACTTGTGAATTCTCTCCGCTCCTTTCTCCCAGCGAGGCTCCCACACCCCGGCTCTGAGCGCCGCTCTCTGAAGCCGATCGCAGCCGCTGCCGGAGAAAGCAGCTCCATGTCTCTCTCTGTCCTGATCAATGTGACTGCGCATGCTCTACATAGGAACCAAACTGCGCATGTGCCTGAGGTTTATAGACAATGCCCACCCTGGACTTTTGCTCTGACCCAGAATAATTTTGCTAATCCTCTCTTCCACTTCCCTAGAACTCTGTGGAGGCCTATAAAAAAACTCCAAGCAGTGTCACCTCTCCCCTTCTGTTTCTAACCTCAGCCCACACTACCTCAGGAGACAAGTCCTCATGAAAAGCTATCTCAGCCACCATTATACTATCCTCGACTAACATGACTTGCATGCACCCATTGCAGAGCTTCAAACTCCATGAGGCAGCCATACTGTCTATCACAGACAGACTCAGTCTGGAACCTCCTCTGTCCTTAAGACCTTATACACTGCCTGCACTCCTCCATTTCCCCTTTGCATGTTCCCTTTCCAACCTGCCCCATCTGCATCACTCCACAATTGGAAGTGTCAAGGGCAGAAGTCTGTCAAATCGTCTCCCTAACCTATTCTATCCTCCTTTAAGATTTTTTTGGAAATCATTCTGCTTAATCAATGTTTTGATCATCCATGAAGTACCTTAGGAGATTTGCCATTGTGAAAGATTCCATACAATATGAGTAGTTGTTGTTTTTGCCATACATTAGGAGAAACAGGAATGATGCATTCAAAATTCTACCAAGAAAGTCACTGATAGGTGCAGTGTATAGGCCACCAAATAATAACATCATATTGGGATGGGCAATAAACAAAGAAATAACTAATGCCTGTAAAAATGGTACGGTTATTATCATGGGTGATTTTAATCTACATGTAGATTGGTCAAACCAGACCAATCAGGGTAGCTATGAGGAGTTCATTAAGTGTATCTGTGATATTTTACTTGAACAGTATGAAATGGATCTACAAGGGAGCAAGCTATCCAAGATCTGACCCTCTGCAATGAGACAGGAATAATTAGTGACCTCAGAGTTAGGGATCCTCTCGGAAGAAGTGATCACTGTATGGTTGAATTTAATAAATATGGAGAGTGTGAAGATAAAACCTAATACCTGGGTCCTGTGCTTGGACATGAGGAACTACAATAGAATGAGGGAGAACCTTGATAACGTAGACTGGAAACAAAGATTTTATGGTGGGACAGTTGATGAGCAGTGGAAGATTTTCAAAGACATTTTCCAAAGTCCTCAGCAAAGGTATATTCCAGTGAAATGGAAGGACTGTAAGAAAAGGTGTTCTCTACGATGGGTATCTAAGGAAAGTGATCAAATTGAAAGGCATACAACGTGGCCAAAACCAGCATGAAACTAGAACTGGGAAAACTTTAAAGGTCAACAGAAAGCCACAGAAGAGTTACAAAGAAATGTAAGCTCGAACATGAGAAAAATAAACTAGCACAGACTATAAAGACAGATAGCAAATGTTTCTATAAACATAAATAATGAGAAAAGAGTGGCAAAAGTAAACGTTGGTCTTTTGGAAAAAGAGAAGGAGCATTTAGTTCCGGGACATCACAGTGGGGGATACTAATATCTTGCCAGTAATTAACAAAGACACAAAGGTAGGTGAGGATATGGAAGCTATCATTATTACAGAACACCTAGTTTTGGACTGTTGGAGGAAATTGAGCTAATAATAGAAAATTCTCTTTTCCCTGACAGAATGTATCCCAGGAGAAATAGCAAATGCACTGACAGTAATTTTCCAAAATTCACTGGACTTCATGGCAGTCTCAGCAGTTTGGAAAGCAGCAAAAGTGACGCCACTGTTTTAAAAAGGAGGTGGACAAAAGATGGGTAATTATACCCCAGACAGCTTCTTCTCTATAGTGGGAATGATGCTTTGATCTATTATCAAGGAAGAAATAGCAGGGACTTGATAGAAATTGTCCCATTGGACAGATACAGCATGGGTTCATGAAGGGCAGGTCATGCTTGAAAAATCTTTTGGAATTCTATGAAGACATTTCAAGCAAGTTGGACAATGTGGACCCAGTGGATGCAGTGTACCTGGATTTCCAAAAGGCCTTCAAAAAGGTGCTGTGCAAGAGGCTGTTGCATAATATAAAGGTATATGGCATTAGGGGTATAGTATTAGCATGGATAGAAGATTGGTTGACTAACAGGAAGCAAAGTGTGGGGATAAATGCATATTATCCTGGCTGGCAATCAGTGACTAGTTGTGTGCCTCAGGGATCAGTGTTGGGACTGCGATTATTTAGAATTGATACAGATGATTTGGAGTTGGGGACCACATTTAGGGTGTTAAAGTTTGCTTATGACACGACGATGAGTAGCAGGACAAAGTGTGCGCAGGACTGTGGAACTTTGCAGAGGAACATAGATACATTGAGTGAGTGGGCAATGGTCAGTCATATGGAATATAATGTTCATAAATGTAATGTCATACTGTTTGGTTGGAGTAACATTAAAAAGAGATTATTAATTGAATTTTAAAAAGTTGCATTTTTGCTAAGCAGAGGCACCTGAGTATCCTACTGCATGAGGTTGGTCACCAGGTATAACAATCAATTCTGAAGGCAAATGCAATTTTGTCCTTCTATGCTGAAGGGATTGTGCTTAAAAGCAGATGTTATGTTCCAGCTGTATTGGGTGCTGGTGAGGCCACACCTGGAGTACTCCATGTAGTTGTTATCTCCTTAGTTGAGAAAGGATGTACTGGCACGAGAGGGGGTGCAGAGGAGATTAACAAGGTTGATTCCAGAGTTGAGGGGGTTGGTTTAACAGAGACGAAGTAGATTGGGATTATATTCATTGGAATTCAGAAGAATGGAAACATATAAAATAATGAATGAAATGGATAAAATAGAAGTAGAGAGGATGTTTCCATTGGCAGGTGAATCTAGGACAAGAGGGCATCAACTCAAGATTAGAGGCAGCAAATTTAGGACTGAATTGAGAAGGAACTTCTTTACCTCAATGGAATTCATTGCCCAGGGAAGTAGTTGATGTTTGTTCAGTAAACGTGTTTAAAGCTAAGGTAGCTTTTTTTCAAAACAGAAATAATTAATTAAAGAATACGGTGAGAACATGGGTAAATGGTTCTGTGTCCACGAAGTGATCAGCCATGATCTTGTTGAATGGCAGAGCAAGCTCAAAGGGCAGGATTGCCTTCTCCTGTTCCTAGTTCTTATGTTATACATTCCTCCCTCACTCGTGACTTGGAGGTGCTGGTGTTGGATTAGGATGGACAAAATTAAAATTCCCAGAACACCAGGTTATAGTCCAACAGGTTTATTTGGAAGCACTAGCGCTGCTGCTGCTTCATCAGGTGGTTGTGTGTTTTTAACTTTGTCCCTCATTCTTGTAACTTATGCAGAGCAACAAAAGCCAGGAAGCAGTGCGCATGCTCCAGCCAACAATGGTCACAGGATGATTGATGTCAGCGGTGGACCAATGGAAGTACAGGGGCGGGGCTGGAGGACCTAGCGGGGCGGTTGGCCTTTCGACCAATCAGAGTGAATGAGAGGCGGGACTTGATTATACCACGTGATCATCCTCGCGGACAGCGCGGCTGTGCGGGCGGAGAGCTGTCGGTAAGGAAAGAAATAAACAGCAGGAAACGGGAGGGAAATGGTGTTGGTCTGAGCTGAGAGGTTTTGCGAACATTTGGTGCACATCGGAAAATACAAATTTGAAACTTAGTCTCGGTTTTGCAGTAAACCGGAAAATGCCTCATTTCGCGATTGACTCGAGTCAGTGCCGCCATCTTTAATTGGGGCAACGATTCACTGGACACGTGCAGCCGCCATCTTTGTAGGGGGCAAAGTTCAGAGGGGAGTATGTGCAGCTCTCCCTGATAGAGAGTCATGGGGCAGGATTTACACAGAGCACATTCACACCCAGGGAAATGGATTTTTTTTCTCCGGATTTGTTTCGTCATTCATTTAAATGATTTGGATGTGAATAGAGGCGGTACCGTTAGGAAGTTTGCAGGTGACACCAAAATTGTTGGTATTGTGGTCAGTGATAAAGGTTGTATCAGAATGCAATGGGATATTGATCAGATGGGCCAATGGGCTGGGGAGTGGCAGATAGGGTTTAATTTAGATAAATGTGAGGTGCTGCATTTTAGAAAAGCAAATCCGAGCAGGACTCCCACACTGAATTGTAAGGTCTTGGAGAGTCTTGCTGAACAAAGAGACCTTGGAATGCGGGTTCACAGTTCCTTGAAAGTAGAGTCACAGGTAGATAGGATAGTGAAGAAGGCATTTGGTATGCTTCCCTTTGTTGGTCAGAGCGTTGAGTACAGGAGCTGGACAGGACATTGGTTAGGCCACTTTTGGAATATTGTGTGCAATTCTGGTCTCCCTATTATCAGAAGGAGGTGCTGAAACTTAAAAGGTTTGAGAATTGATTTTCAAGGATGTTGCCAGGGTTGGAGGATTTGAGTTGCAGGGAGAGGCATAATAGGGACTGGGGCCATTTTCCCTGGAGTGTCATAGGCTGAGGTGTAATTTTGAAGAGATTTATATAATCGTGAGGGGCATGGATAGCGTAAATAGAGAAGGTGTTTACCCTGGGGTGGTGAAGCCCAGAACTAGAGGATATAGGTTTATGGTATGAGGGGAAAATTCAACAGGAGCCTAAAGGGCAACAAAAATTGTAACATTTCAAAGGCACTTGAATAGGAAGGGTTCAGAGGGATGTCGGCCAAGTGCTGGCAAATGGTAATGAATTAGGTTCGAATATCTGGTTGGCATAGGCTGGTTGGACTGAAGAGTCTGTTTTGGTGCTCGACAGCTCTGACTGTGGGATCATAAAAGTGAACACTGCTCTGATTCGCCTCTGAGCTCCTTGATGTCCACTTGTTCATTATATAGCTTCCTCAGTCTCTGAGTGTATTTTTGTTCTGTTTAGTATTTTACTATTACATTCACAGACCTTTCTGTAAATGAATTGTCCACTGCTGCCCGGCTCCTGGCCATATTACAGAGGAGGTAGTACTGGATGTCTTAAATCGTAGCAAGGTGGATAAATCTCTGGGACCTGTTAAGGTGTATCCCAGACATTTGTGGAAAGCTAGGAGAGTGATAGCAGTGCCCCTCCCTGAGATATTTATATTGTCATTGGTGACAGGTGAGGTGCTGGAAGGCATGTGCCATTATTTAAAAAGGTGGTAAGGAAAGGCCAGGGAACAAGAGAACAGTGAGCCTGAGGTCAGTGGCAGGCAAGTTGTTGGAATGGATTCTGAGGGACAGGATTTACATATATTTGAAAAGACGAGGAATGATTAGGGATAGTTAACGTGGCTTTGTGTGTGGGAAATTTTTTCTGTCTAACTTGATTGAGTTTTTTTTTGAAGACGTGACAAAGAGGATTGATGAAGGCAGACTGTGGACTTTGTCTGTATGGACACTGAATGATGTTCCCCAAAGCAGACTAGTTAGCAAGGTTAGATAACATGGAATGTTGGGAGAACTAGCCATTTGGATAAAAAAAACTGGCTTGAAGGTAGGAGGCAGAGGGTGGTGAAAGAGGGTTGCTTTGTGGACTGGAGGCCTGTGAGCAGCAGTGTGCTGCAGAAATGGATATTGGGTTTACAGAAGACACCAAAATTGGAGGTGTAGTGGATAATGAAGAAAATTAGTTCAGAATGCAACAGGATCTTGACCAGATGGGCCATTGGTGCGAGGAATGGCAGACTGGGTTCAATTTAGACAAATGTAAGCTGTTAGATTTTGGAAAGGCAAATCAGAGCAGGACTTATACACTTAATGGTAAAGTCCTTGGGAATGTTGCTGAATATAGAGACCATGGAGTGCAGGTTCATTGTTCCTTGAAAGTAGAGATGCAGGTAGGCAGGGTAGTGAAGGTAGTGTTTCGTATATTTATATTTATTGGTCAATGCATTGAGTACAGAAGCTGGGATGTCACATTGTGGCTGGACAGGGCATTGATTAAGCCATTTCAGGAATTATGTTTTAACTTTGAAATTCCCTATTCTGGAAAGGATGTTGTGAATCTTGAAAGAGTTCAGACAAGATTTACAAAGACTTTGCTAGGGTTGGAGGATTTGGGCTACAGGGAGAGGCTGAATAGGCCAGGGTTAATTTCCCTGGAGAATCAAAGACTGAAAGGTGACTTCATGGAGATTTATAAAATCATGAGGGACATGTATAGGTGAACAGACAGGGTCTTTTCCCCCCAGGTTAGGTGGGTTCAAAACAAAATCGCATGGGCTTAAGTTGAGAGGGCAAAGATTTAAAACGGATCAAAGGGGCAAAGTTTTCAAGCTGTGTGTGGTGTGTGTGAGGACTGAGCTGCCAGATGATGTAGTGGAGGCTGATACAATTACAACATTTGAAAGGCATCTGATTGGGTACATGAATAGGAAGGGTTTCCAGTGCTACGGACCAATAGCTGGCAAATGGGGCTCCATTTGCTGAGGATTCCTAGTTGGCATGGACAAATTGGACCAAAGATCTGTTTCTGTGCTGTACATCTCTATGACACTTTGTTCCTCTTTTGTGGAGAGCTAGCAGAAGCACAGATAATTGTCCTTGGATCTGAGAAGGTTAAGCAGTGATCTTGACCAAGTGCAGATTTGTTTCTGGGATATTTTAATTTGCAGAGAGGGGGGAATTGTTAACAATGTCACAATTTTAGTGACTATTTTCAGGTAATTGGTAAATAATATGTGAACATTATTTTATTCAGTAAGTTCTGAGCATCTGGAACAGTCTGAATGGCAGCTGGACCCACACTCAGCAGTTATTCATAAACAGATATGGAATTTTACTTTTTAAGGGAAGATTTGGGGGGTTTGGGGCAAATGGGAAGGGAATTAGGACAGATTTGCAGCATCTCCAGAGGGAGAGAGTACAGCCCCAATGGGCTGAATAGCCCCCAGCCCCTGTGCTCTGTGATACTGCCCGTTGACTGTGAATGTTGAAGCTCATTCGAGGGCAGAGAGAGGGAGGATCCCACCACTCACCTCACAATGGGCCCTGAATGCTTGATGTCAGCGCAGGGCAATAGGGCCAGAGGGCAGTACTGGAGGACCAGATCATACCAGTTTGTCCTCCAACCAATCGGAGTGAATGAGGGCATCCTCAAGGCTGAAACTAAAGAAAGGCACCTATCGCAGAGATTTGAGAAACTGGAGGACATGAGATAGGGAGCGTTCTGTGGCTGGTGAGGAATTATATAAATAAGGAAGAGTTGTGAAGCTGGATGAGGTGACAGTGATCAGGAGATTTGTGAATGGCGGAATTTAGAGTTAGTGAGGATTAGTCATAATGTTATACAGCAAGGAAACAGGCCCTGTGATCCAACCAGTCCATGCCAAACATAATTCCAAACTGAACTAATTGTATCTGCCTCCGCTTAGTCCACATCCATCCAAATATTTCCTATTTATGTACTTATCTGAATGTCTTTTAAATATTGTAATTGTATTCACAGCTACCACTTTCTCTGGAAGTTCATTCCACACAGGCTCGTGTGTTAAAGTGACAGGCAGCTGGAAGCTCGGGGTCTGTTTTTGCAGCAGAACGTAGATCATCAGTCGCCATTTCCGCCACCTCCACTGAGATGCTGCCAGACACAGGTTCCTGTCCTCTCCATTAACAGCTGTGCACCCTCCCAGCCAGGTCATATTCCACTCCTTTGTCTTTCCAAATGTTCCGGTCTCTCTCTGGGTTCTGTCCCTACCTATTATTTACTCTTTAACCCCTATCGCCTGCAGTACAAAGATCTGCAGGTTAGTTGAATTGGCCAAGCTAAATTTCCCATAATGCTCAGGGATGTGTAGGTGAGGTGCATTATTCAGGAGAAATATACAGTAATAGGGGAGGGGAATGGGTCTGGGTGGGATACCATTCGGAGGGACGCTGTGGACTTTTTGGGCCGAATAGCCTGTTTCCACACTCGGGATTCTAATGTTCCCAGCTCCCATCGGTTCTGAGGAAGGGCCACTGGACAGATTCCTGTTCCCAGATGCTGCCAGACCTGCTGAGCTTTCCCAGCACCTCCTGCTTGTTGTTCCTGATTGACACCATCCATCCACCTTCCGGGTTTGATTCAGGCAGGGGGAGGATCCTACCACTGACCTCACAATGGGGTCCAGCTGATTGATGGCAGCTTCGGACCAATAGGAAAAGGGGGTGGGACTGGTGGACGAAGTGGAACCAGCTGGTCATCCAAACAATGGGAGTGAATGAGGGGCGTGGCCAGTGGGATGACACGTCACCAGTAACTCCGCCTGTGTAGTGTCACGTGACTCGGCCGTTGGTGAATGTGGGAGAGGCAAACAGGGAAGGGGAGAGTGGCCTCAGAGGCAGAGGTAATGAGTCACTTCAGACTGGGAAGTTTTAATTACACTCTGTACGGGTCGTTAGTCTGAATTAGAAACTCTTAATCCCGCGTTTGCAGCAGATGGGAAAATGGCTGCGGCCCTCAGGCGGTGATAGGTCCTGGGATATGGCCGCCATCTTTATTGGGGCAAGATACAGTGAGGGGCATGGACATGTCCCCTTCCTAGGATGGGGGAGGGGGAGGGGGGCATGTGATTTTAGGAGAGGCATTTACACATCAAGCACAAACCAAGAGAAAGGTATGTCTTTATATTCTGTTTTGTTTTGTCAATTTATTTCATAGGATAGTAAATCAGAATAATTGAGGTTGGGATCTCAAAAGTAAGTTTTAACAGTCAATGGAGTCATCAGGATCTGAATATCATTGGCATTTAACTGTGGAAGGAGAAAGGTTTGTCAGTTCTGTTTGTGGGAAAATATCTCCAATATTTTTGTTAAGCAGAAAGATGTACAAATTCATGTTTGGATCACCCTTTGGGTGTGTGCTCTGTTCTGGGCCATGCAGCTGAGGAAGGAGATATTGGCCTGAGAGGGAGCACAGATTTATCCAAATTACACCTCGTCTCTTTGTAAGAACTCTCAGATTTAGACCCAATCACCCACTTCATGATGTTAACCTGTAGACTTCATATTTTCAATTACCTGCAAACTTCCCAATAAACGTCCTTTTGGACTCAAATTCCAGTACCTTTTCCGGTGGAATGTTCCAGCTTCTGACAACAGTCTGTTCATTCAGAAACTGCTGAGGTACATGTTGACTCTGGGGTTACAAAGGGCTGAAATGAAAGATGAGATGCTGTTCCTGAGCTCCCATTGAGATGCATTGGAACAGTACAGGAGGCTGAGGGCAGTGTAGTTGTGAGCAGGCAATGACAATGACAGGGCTGCACTGTGAGGGCTGCTTGGCTCAATGAGAGTGTTCTGGAGTTGGGTGTAAACAGAGTGAGGGGAGACGGGGAGAAGGTGAAGCTGAAACTCCGTTTTAGTTCAGGCCGTTCAGAAATTCACATGGTCCCATTGGGAACAGCCAGTTTTTAAGTGATACCTGCGGGGTATTTGTTAACAGTTTTTAATGTATTTTTCCTGAGGGCAGTTGAGAGTTAACCACATTGCTGTGGGTCTGGAGTCACATGTAGGCCAGACCAGGTGAGGATGACAGTTTCCTTCCCGACAGGACATGAGTGAACCAGTTGGGTTTTCTAACAATCGACAATAGTTTCATGGTCATCATTCGCCTTTTCATTCTCGATTGTATTGGATTCCGATGCTGCCATCAGCCATGTTGGGATTCTATCCCTAATCCTCGGAACACTGTACATTTCAATCATCTGGCAGGAATACCATTAAGCCATTGCCTTCCTTTTTTAGCAATGTTTAAAAGCAAGTTCCATCATTCTACGTGTACAATGTGAGATAAAATACTGCGGTGTCCATGTGTCGGCCTCTCCAAAAGGTCAATCAACAGAAATTTGTTTGGTGGTGAAATATGTCACTTTTTTGTGGAGGGGGGAGGTGGTTTATTAAACAAAAACGAATCCAAATAAAAATCTTATGCCACGGACATGTAATTTCTGAAGCCGGAGGGGGATTACAGAGACAGGGAGAGTTGTGGGGCTGGAGGGGGATTACAGAGACAGGGAGGGTAGTGAAGCCGGAGGGGGATTACAGAGACAGGGAGGGTTGTGGGGCCGGAGGGGGATTACAGAGACAGGGAGGGTGGTGAAGCCGGAGGGGGATTACAGAGACAGGGAGGGTGGTGAAGCCGGAGGGGGATTACAGAGACAGGGAGGGTGGTGAAGCCGGAGGGGGATTACAGAGACAGGGAGGGTGGTGAAGCCGGAGGGGGATTACAGAGACAGGGAGGGTGGTGAAGCCGGAGGGGGATTACAGAGACAGGGAGGGTGGTGAAGCCGGAGGGGGATTACAGAGACAGGGAGGGTGGTGAAGCCGGAGGGGGATTACAGAGACAGGGAGGGTGATGAAGCCGGGGGGGGATTACAGAGACAGGGAGGGTTGTGGGGCCAGAGGGGGACTGTTGTCCAAACATCACTGTGGTGTACATGGACTGCAGCATTTCAGGGAGGCGGTTAACCACCACTTTCTCCAAGACAAGTAAAGGTGGCCAATAAATACTGGTCTGGGCAGCAAAGGCACCCTCCAGTGAATAAAACCAAGCAGTGACCTCTCTGAGCTGACTTGCTGTGAAGTTAAAAACCTCTCTGGAAATGGAGTGGGCAGAGAAGAGAAACAGTGACATTTCACAGCTGCCCTCAGAGAGACCTCACCCTTGGAAGTACTCAGAGCCAGGGATCAGCTCAGTGAGTTTCAGTCTCTTCAAACATCAATCTTAGTCAGTTTTATTTTATTAAATCTACAATCGTGAGTCAGGTGAGGATTTCTTTTTAATGTCTTACGGTCTCTTGATTAAATGTTTAAGATATAAAACGTAAGCAATAAGTTATTCTCGGGCAGTATTTTTCGAGCAGTAAGACTGTGCCTTTGTCTTGGTCTGTAGGTTGTTAAGGCGGAGAGATGGCCTGTTGTAGAGTGGCGTGCTGTTCCTGTCGGATGTGGAAGATTAGGGAGAGTTTCAATGAACCTGATGATTTGTCTGCAAGAAGTGTGATTGCAAATCCTATTGGATCACATGGATTGGTGGAGGAGTGATTAAAGGCAGTGAGGAATTGACAGGAGCCGGGGAGTGTGATAGGCGGCAGTCTCAGGATACTGCAGATACAGTCAGGTAGGTGGGTTACCTCCAGAAAAGCTAGGAGAGGTAGGTAGGTACTGCAGGAGTCTCCTGTGGCTATCCCCATCTCAGACAAGTGTACTGTTTTGGAAAATGTAGGTGGTAATAGACTTTCAGGGGAATGTAGCACTGACAGCCAAGTTACTGGTACTGAGACTGGCTTCTAACATAATGTGAGGTGTATCCAGTTCCACACGATCGCTGGTGATAGGGGACTCTCTCGTCAGGGGCACAGTCTGCCGTTTCTGCAGCTAACAGTGAGAGATCAGAATGGGGTGGTGCTGCCCTGGTGCCAGTGTCAAGGATGTCTTTCAGAGGGAGCAGAACATTCTCAAAGGGGAAAATAACCAGTGGGAGGACATTGTACATTGGTACCAATGGCATAGGAAGGGGAAAGCATGGGGTCCTGAGGAGCAGGGAGATTTGCTAGTGCCACTCGGGAGGCATTAAACCAGTGAGGGAGTCGGGGTAATCCTAAAGAGATAGTGAGAAAAGAGGTGAGTCTGAGGCTGGTACTGTTCACCGGTCAGACTGTCAAGGCAGGCAAGAGCAAGTCACAGAATGAGGTGGGACGGACCAGTTACACTGCATTTATTTCAGTGCAAGAGACCTGACAGGTCAGGCAGGTGGGCTCAGGGTATGGTTTTGAACATGGTACTGGGATATTACAGCAATTACAGAGGCAGCACTCAGGGATGGATAGGACTAGCAGCTTAATGTTCCAGGGTATAGATGCTATAGCAAGGGGACAACAGAGCAGGGGGAGAGGTGTTTTTGATTAGGGATAACATTATGGCTGGGCTTTGGGAGGATATTCCTGGGAGTACATCCAGGCAAGTTATTTGGGTGGTACTGAGAAATAAGAAAGGGATGACCATCTTACTGGGATTGTATTATAGACTCTCTCCCAATAGTCAGTGGGGAATTGAGACACAATTTTACCGGCAGACCTCAGTTATCTGTAAAAATATAGTTGATGAGGGGTTTTAACTTTACCAACATGGCCTCGGAGTGCTGTAGTGTTAAGGGCTTGGATGGAAATGCATTTGTTCAGTGTGTACGAGAACATTTCTGATTGAGTTTGTAGGATGTACCTACTAGAGAAGGAACAAAACCTGACCTGTTTCCTTTATTCATTCACAGGATGAGGCTGTCACTGGCTCGGCCAGCATTTATTGCTGCGTTTACCCAGTGGGCAGTTAAGAATCAACCACGTTGCTATAGGTCTGGAGTCCCATGCAGACCAGACCAGGTAAGGATGGCATTTTCCTTCCCTAAAGGTCATGAGTGAACCACATGGGTTTTTTCAACAATTGACAATGGATTCCTTGTCGTCACTAGATTATTTTTTCCAGATATTTATTGAATTCACTTTCCAAAATCTGCCGTGATGGGATTCAAACCCAGGTCCCCAGAACGTTATCTGGGTCTCTGGATTAACTGTCTAGTGATAATTTCACTCCATCATCACTGCCTCTTAGGAAATGAGGCAGGGTGAGTGACTGAGGTATCAGTGGGGCAGCACATCAGCACCAAAGATCCCACAGTATTGTGGCTCAGTGGTTAGCGCTGCTTCCTCAGCAACAGAGACCTGGGTTTGATACCAGCCTCAGGCAACTGTCTCTGTTGGAGTTGGCACATTCTCCCCAGTGTTTGTGAGGGTTTCCTTCGGATATTCAAATTTACTCCTACAGTCCAAAGATGTGTAGGTTAGTTGGATGAACCATGTTAAATTTCCCATAGTGTCCAGATGCAGTATATGAGGTTTTGGGATGTGCAGGCAA
The DNA here is from genome assembly GCF_020745735.1 of Hemiscyllium ocellatum. Taxonomy (NCBI): domain Eukaryota; kingdom Metazoa; phylum Chordata; class Chondrichthyes; order Orectolobiformes; family Hemiscylliidae; genus Hemiscyllium; species Hemiscyllium ocellatum. The sequence goes on from NW_026868266.1 coordinate 18,974, forward strand.
ATCTCTGCCTGATGTGAAAAGATCGTTTTGAGGTCCTGGACAGAGCTCAGTGAGGTGTGGCTGAACGTTTTACATTTCCCGTGGCGGTAAGGGAAGGTCAAAGGTGTGGAGCATGTGTTGGTGGGAGGGTGTGGACCTAACAAGGGAGGTGCAGAGGGAATGGTCTCTGTGGAACGCAGATAGTGGTGGGGAGGGAAATATGTCTCTGGTGGGGTCTGACTTTAGGTAGCAGAAATAAGAGGTTAATGCGCTGTATCTGGAGATTAGTGGGGTGGAAGGTGAAGACCGCAGGGCTGTATTCTTTATTGTGGCTGGAGGGGTGGGGTAAAGGTGGAGGTGCGGGAAGTGGAGGGTATGTGTTGGAGGGCATTGTTGATCAAGTCGGAGGAAAGTTACGGTCCTTGAAGTAGGCCTTTCTGGGATGTCCTGGAGTAGAATCCAAAGAGATTAAACAAATATATCACAGACAAAAGATTAACTGGACCAGAGAATAGGACCCCTTAAAGGTCAACAAGGCTGTCTATGGAATCACAGAGGGTGTGAAAGATATGCAAATGTTTCATGTCATTTTTACTGGAGAAGTATATGGAAGCTCGAGAGTTTGGAGAAATAAACAATGATAACTTTGAAAGTGTCCATGTTACAGGGGAAGTGGGACTGGATGTCTTAAATCACATCAAGGTGGATAAAGCTCTGGAACCTGATCAGGTGTATCCTGGAACTTTCTGGAAATCTAGGGAAGTGATTGTTGGGCCTCTCCTGAGGTATTTGTATCGTTGATAGTGACAGGTGAGGTGCTATTATTTTAAAAAAGGTGGTAAGGAGGGGCCATGGAACAAGAGAACAGTGAGCCTGAAGTCAGGCAGGCAAGTTGTTCGAAAGGACAGGATATCCATCTATTTGGAAAGGTAAGGAATGATCAGGGAGAGTCACTGTGGCTTTGTACATGCACAATTGTGTTTCACTAACTTGAGTGAGTGTTTTGAAGTGACAAAGAAAATTGATTAAGCCAGGCGGTGAATGTTGTTTATATGGACATTCAACAAGGTTCCACAAAGCAGACTGGTTAGCAGGGTTAGGTAACATGGAATGCAGGGAGAGCAAGCCATTACAAAACTACCTTGAAGGTAGGAGACAGAGGATGATGATTGAGGGTTGCTTTGCGGACTGGCGGCCTGTGAGCAGCAGTGTGCTGCATGGATGGATATTGGGCCCTTAATTAAACGACTTGGATGTGAATATATGAGATATGGTCAGTAGGTTTACAGAAGACACCAAAATTGGAGGTGTAGTGGACAGTGAAGAAGGTTAGTTCAGAATACAACAGGATCTTGATCAGATGGGCCATTGGAGCAAGGAATTGCAGACTGAGTTCAAATTAGAAAATGTGAGCTGTTATATTTTGGAAAGGCAAATCAGGGCAGGACTTATGCATTTAATGGTAATGTCCTGGGGAACATTGCTGAACAAAGAGACCTTGGAGTGCAGGTTCATAGTTCCCTGAAAGTAGAGTCACAGGTAGGCAGGGGAGTGAATGCAGCATTTGGTACGCTCCCCGTTATTGGTCAATGCATTGAATGCAGCTGTTGTGACGTCATATTGTGGCTGGACAGGGCACTGATGAAGGCCCTTCTGGAATTCTGTTGTCAGTTCCAATCTCCCTGTTCTTGGAATAATGTTGAGAAACTTGAAAGGGTTCAGAAAACATTTGCAAGGACTTTCCTGGGGTTGGACGATTTGAGCTATTGGGAAAGGCTGAATAGGCTGGGACTATCTTCCCTGGAGATTTGGAGGCTGAGAGGTGATTTTATAAAGTCATGAAGGGCATGGATAAGGTGAGCAGTCAGGGACTTTTTCCCAAGTTTGGTGGGTCCAGAAATAGAGGGTACAGGCTTAAGGTGAGAGGGAAAAGATTTAAAAGGGATCTAAGGGGCATCTTATTCATGTTGAGGGCATTGCATATATGAAATGAACTGCCAGAGGAAGGGGTGGAGGCAAGTACAATTGCAGCATTTAAAAGGCGTCTGATTGGGTACATGAAGAGGTAGGATTTAGAGGGATAAGGGTGAACCACTGGCAAATGGGACTCCATTAACACTCTCCATTAATGGTCAATGCATTGAATACAGAAGCTGGGACGTCATATTGTGGCTGAACAGGACGTTGATTAAGCCACTTCTGGAATTCTGTTTTCAGTTTGAATTTCCCTGTTCTGGGAAGGATGTTGTGAAATTTGAAAAGGTTTGGACAAGACTTACAAAAACATTGCCAGGATTGGAGGATTTGGGCTACAGGGAGGGGCTGAAGGCTGGGGCTATTTTCTCTGGAGAGTCAAAGACTGAGAGGTGACTTCATGGAGATTTATAAAATCACGAGGGGTGTGAAAAAGGTGAGCAGCCGGGGTCCTATTTCCTCAGGTTAGGTGGGTCCAAAACTAGAGCACATGGGTTTAAGTTGAGAGGGCATAGATTTAAAAGGGATCGAACTGGCAACGTTTTCAAGCTGAGTGTGGTGTGTGTATGGGAGGGGCTACCAGATGAAGTAGTGAAGGCTGAAAAATCACAACATTTAAAAGGCTTCCAATTGGGTACATGAATAGGAAGGGTTTTGATGGATACAGGCCAATAGATGGTAAATGGGAATCCATTAGTTTAGGATTCCTTGTTGGCACGGACGAATTGGACTGAAGGTCTGTTTCTTTGATCTTAATAAATTAAGATGCATTCCTCTCTTTTGTGCAGAGCTAGCTGAAGCACAGATAATTATCCTTGGAGCTGAGAAGGTGAAGCAGTGATTTTGATCTGGTGCAGATTTGGTTCCAAGGTCTTGAATTTGCAAAGAGAGAGAGGAATTGGTAACCCTGTCACAATTTTTAGTAACTACTTTCAAGTAATTGGCAAATAATACAAGGTGAAAATGTGAACACTATTTTACTCAGTAAGTTCTGAGCATCTGGAACAGTCTGAACGACACAGATTCAGGAGGTATTCTGAAACAGACTTGGAATTTTACTTTTTAAGGAAAGATTTGGGAGGCTGTGGGCTCATGGGAGGGGACGTGGGACAGATTTGCAGCATCTCCAATAGCCCCCAGGCCCTGTGCTCTGTGATACTGCCCCATTCACTGTGAATGATGAAGCTCATCCCAGGGCAGGGAGAGGGATTAGTCCTCCACTCTCATGACAATGGTGCCCGGCTTGACGGCAGCTCCAGACCAATAGGAGGAGGGTCTGTGCGGTCCTTGAGCCAATGGGAGTGAATGAGGGGTGTGGCCAGCAAGACAACACCTGTCCATGAGCTGTGCAGGTGCAGTGTCACTGGGTGGGGGTGGGAGAGACAGCAGAGACTGGGACAGGGGCTGTTGGACCTGAATTACAGACTCCCGGTAAATTAAAACCAAAAGAACTGCGGAAGATGTAAATCAGAAACAACAACCAGGAGGGTCTGGAGAAGCTCGGCAGGTCTGGCAGCATCTGTGAAGAGAAATCAGAGTTCAAGTTTAAGATCCGGTGTCCCTTCCACAGAACAGGTGTTACTGAGAAAAAAAAGTCAGTTTATTTGCAGAAGATAGTGTGGGGGGAGGATATAAGGAGTAAAGGATAGGTGGGGATAGAGTGAGAAGAATGGTTGGATAAAGGAGTGGATAACGATATGGCCGGGGGAGGGTGACTAGCTGTTAATGGAGACTGTTTAGTGGCTTACCATAGGTAGTGTGTAATGACAGGCTGTGAGAGCAAGGCCTGGTGTGTGGGGTAGGGGGCTAGGACATGGGGTTGTTAGCCTCTGGTTAGCCACTAACAGTCTCCATGTGTAAGCTGTTGCCTACCTATATCACTCCACAATTGGAGCTGCCGAGGACACACACCTTTGGAATATCCTCCCTAACCCCCTCTGTCCGCCTTAAAGATGTATCTAAAAATCGTTCTCTTTAATCTACGTTTCCATCATCCGTGAAGCATTTTAGGAGATTTGTCAATGTGAAAGGCTCCATACAATGCAGGTAGTTGTTGTTATTGTCTGACATCAGGATTAACAGGGATGAGCCCTCTCTCTCTTATACCTGATGAACAGCAGCAAAAGCAGGAAGCACTGAGCATGCTCCAGCCCACAATGGGCCTCGGATTATTGATGGGGTGGGGGAACGGGGGCTAGAGGTGCTAGTTGTTCCTTCAACCAATCGGAGTGAATGAGGGGCGGTACAATACTCCACCACGTGATAAGCTTCACTGACAGCACAGTGTGTGTTGTGACCAAGGCATTGGAAATGTGTGAAGGTGCAGGGCAGAGGGAAGGAAAGTCATATTGACCAGGAAGAGGAAATTTTTACCGTATGGAATGAGAGGTTTTACAGAACTTAGTGTACATTGTACAACACAAATTTGAAAATCCAAATTCTGCCCCATTTTCCCTCCCTATAATGCATTTTACACTCCCTGAAATATCAACTGTGTGTTTCTCTCTCCACAGATACCAGTGATCAGTGCCAAAGCCCCATTGCCTGTGGAGAAGGTGATGTTTGACGTCCTGTACAGCTGCAATTCGTGTGGTGAAGGTGCTCCCACAATGTGGTTGGGTAAGAGCTGTTATAGATTATTCACTCAGCGACAGTGAAGAGTTGACAATGTATGTGCAAATCAACAACAGTTTGTTTTTTTTATCACGTTTACAATTCCACAAAAATACTATTGAGAGCTTCTGACATAAGGCCACAGATGGGGATATTAGGTCAGGTGATCAAAAGAACTGCCAAATAAACAGGTTTTCAGGAATACTTTTAAAGGAGGAAAGCAGGTCTGAGAGGGTTAGGGTGGGAATTCCAGACTGTGTTGCCTTGGCAACAGGAGAAACAGCCAGACAAGTGAAGCAATGAATAAACACATCGTTGGGAGTCTGAAAGAAATGAGTTGTCGGGATCTCACAGGTTGTGTGGTGCAGGGAGACAGGGATGTTCACAGCCAGGAATTACAGCAAGAGTGAGAATTTTAAATTGTTGCTTGTTGATGGATCAACAAGTTTTGGTACAAGTGAGCACTTGGAGAGTAGGGTTTTAGATACTCTTGAGATTGCATGTACGTTGAATGTGGGAGGCTGGCCAGGAGAGTGTTTTATAACGAACTCTGGAGATAACACAGGGATGGACGAGTATTTCAGTAAATGGGCTGAGACTAGGGTGAGTTGGGTGACGTCACTGATGTAGAAATAGTGTTTTTGGAGTTGGGCTGCACTGCCTCCTCACCACTCCCCCTCACCAATTCACAGATATTGTTCCTTGTTCTATCTGTCTGTCTTTTCTGGTTATGTCCTTCTCTCCCATTCTGCTACAAACTAATATTTGACCTCACCGTTGGTGCAAACACATACTCCATCCCGACTCTCCCTTTCCTTTCTGAATTCCTTGTATGTGGTGTCCCTTAAGGATCTCTCCTTGGTCCCTCCTGTTCCTCACCTACATACAGCCAGGAGGTGACATCGTCCAAAAGCACCGTGTTAGGTTTCACATGTACACTGACAATGCCCAGCTCTCCCTCCCCATCATCCCTCTCCATTACTCAGTTATCAAACTGCTCATCACATTCCCACTACGCAATTGGCTGCAGTTTCCTCCAATGAAACGTTGTAGTGGTTAAACTTGTTGCCTTCAGTTGCTATTACAAATTCCTTTCCCTGACTGTTGAGCCCCTCCCTCTCCCTGGGAACTGTCTGAGACAGAACCACACTCTTCACAATATTGCTGTCATGTCTGTAACCCCAACGTGACCTTCTGATCAGACATCTACACAATCACAAACACCACGAATTCCAATCTCTAAAATGTTGCTTGTCTCCACCTCACCCCAGCTCTATTGCTACTGAAACCCCTTAGCCGTGTCGGTGTTGCCTGAAACTTGATGAATCTAAAACAGAATCCATGATTCCGTGACTGACCCAGAATCTGGTTCCAGACTCCCTCATGTTGGGAAACATTCTCTCAGTATTTACCCTGTCAAACTCCTTAAGAATCCTTCATGTTACAATGAGATCCCCTCTCATTGTTCCCAAATCCAGTGAGTGGAGTCTCAACTACTTCAGCCTTTTCTTAAAAGATAATCCCTGCAAACCAGGGTTCATCCCAGTCAGGTTTCTGTGAAATGCCTCTGATGAAATGTTGCATTTCCTTAAATAAAGGGACCAAACCTTCTGTCATTACTCCCAGATGTGGTCTCACTTCAATTTATAAACTTCATAAAGTTCCTCTCAGGTATATACTCCAAACAACTCCCTTTAAACTTGCACTGATGTTGAAATGCTCAGCAGGTCATGCAGCATCTGTGAGGAAAACTCAGTTAAAGTTTCGGGTCTGGTCACCCTTCCTCAGATACGTTAACTCTAATTTCTTTCTAGACCTGCTGCTAGACCTGCTGAGCTTTTCCAGAAACTTCTGTTTCTCTTCCTGGTTTACAGCATCTGCAGTTGGTTCGGTTTTCATATCCTTTAAACTTGCCATCTCTCCTCTAGAATTTGTCATTCCCACCTTGGGGAAAAAGGATTCACGTTTGTTTGGTCTCCCCTACTCTGGGGGAAAAAGAAACCATGACTAGTCACCATATCATTGCTCCTTATAATTTTATAAAGTTCGATAAAGCCACCTAAAGTGTCCAGTGCTGCAGGGAAATAGCCTCCGCCTATTCAGCCTCTCCCTATGGTTCAAATGTTCCAATACTGGCAACACCCTTGTAAATCTTTTCTGAACTCTTGCAAATTTCCCAACATCTTTCCTGTAAGAGGGAGACTGGAATTGAAAGCAGTCTGGGGATTCCAAAAGTGGCCAAGCCAATAAACTGTACAACCGAAACATCATCTCCCAACTCCTATCCTCAATGTACTGCCCAATAACAGCTAGCATACCGCACACCACCTTCACTGACCTGTCTACCTTCAACCACACTTTCAAGGAACTATCAACCCACACTGCAGGGAGACTACAATTGAATGCAGCATTCTAACACTGGCCTGACCAATGCCCTACTCAGCCACACCATGACCTCCTAACCCCTATACTCAGTGACAGAATCCCTACAGTGTGGAAGCAGGCCTTTCGGCCCATGAGACCATACCAACCATCGGAACAGCATTCCACACTAACTCTGTAACCTACCATTACCCAAAGCTAATCCAGCTAACCTGCATGTCTTTGGATTTGTGGGAGGAAGTTAAGAGCCCCCAGAGGCAGCCCACGCAGACACACAGGGAGAATGTGCAAACACCACACAGACAGTGGAGTCGAACCAGGGTCCATTTATTGACCAGCGCATTCCATTAAAGGTCAGTGTCCCAAATGCCGCATTCAGCACCTGATCTCTCTGAAACTCCATTTTCCAGGAACTATGCAGTTGTTCTGAGCCCTTCAGAGGGAATTAAGGTGAGGAGGAGAAAACACGAAAAGGGTTGAGTTGTAGATCTATAAAATAACTCTCCATCTTCCCCCTCTCTGTTCCCCCCGTCTCCCCTCACTCTGCTGTCTGGTTTTCCCCCCTCTCTGTCGGTCAGTCCTTTGTCGCCTCCCCCCCCCCCCCCACCTCGTCGGTCGCACTCCCCCGTTGGTCTTTCCCACAATCTGTTGGTCTGTCCCCCCTCTGTCTGTCGGTCGCACACCTGTCTCTTTCCCCCCTCCGTCGGTCGCCCCCTCTGTACCCCCCCATCTGTTCCCCTCCTCTCTAATCCCGCTTTCTGTCCCCATCCATTTCTGTGCCTCCCCTCTCTATCCCGCCTCTCTGCAGCCACCCATTTCTGTCCCAACCCTCTCGATCCACCCACCCTCTCTGACCCTCCGCCCACCCCCTCTCTGTCTACCCTCCCCTCCCAGTCCCCTAGTTCTGTATTTCCCCCTCCGCAGGGAAAATATCTTGTCTATTTACCCTATCCACGCCCGGCCTGATTTTAAAATTCTCTTTCAGGTCACCGTTCAGCCTCTGACGGTCCAGGGAAAACAGCCTATCCATCCCTGGCAACATCCTGGACTTCTTTTCTGACCCTTTTCAAGTTTGAGAACAGCCATCTGATAGGAAGGAGACCAGAATTGCATGGAATATTACGAAGTCGCCGAATCAATGTCCTGTACAGCTGCAATATGACCTCCCAACCCCTACACTCAATGCTCTGACCAATAAAGGCAAGCAGACCAACTGCCGCCTTCACTAATCTATCTACTTGCTTCTCTACTTTCAAGGAACTGTGAACCTGCACTCCAAGGACTCTTTGTTTAGCAGCACTCTCCTGGAACTTACTATAAACTGTAAGTCCTGCTAAAGTTTGCTTTTCCAAAATGCAGCAGGTCGCATTTTTCTAAACTAAACTCCTCAGCCCATCACCCATCTGATCCAGATCCTCTTGTACTCTGAGGTAATCTTTTTCCCTGTCTACCACACCCCCCATTTTGGTGTCATCCGCATACTTATTTACAATACCTCTTATGTTCACATCCAAATCATGAATGTAAATGGCGAAAAGTAGTGGATCCAGCACCGATCCTTGTGACATTCCACTGGTCACAGGCCTCCAGCCTGAAAAGCACTCTCTGCCTTCTACCTTCGGACCAGTTCTGTACACCATGCGATCTAACCTTGCTGACCAGTCTCACATGAGGAACATTGTCGAATGCCTTACTGAAGTCCAAGTAGATCATGTCCATGCTCTGACCTCATCAATCCTCTTTGTTGCTTCTTCAAAAAAACGGAGTCAAATTCATGAGACATGATCTCCCATGCACAAATCTGTTATTAATATCCAGGATTTAACTCTGTACATTGGGGTCTGCGTTGCCCAGTTATAGGTGTTAATATTCGGGATGAAGTACAAGTACACCAGCATTTTGTCATCGACTGTGTATTGAGTCTTGCTAGTATCACCAACACAGTTGAGTTCCTTTTGAAAGCCAGTCCCTGTATCCCTTGCCCACCAGGAAATGGTGGCAGTGTCCTTACCTTTGGACCTGGAGGATCGGGCACAGAGTTGAGGAACAGCATCTTTGAAGAGGATGATTAGAAAACCTGCCCAAGCCACCAGGCCATACTGTCTCCCAGCTGTCCCTGCCTCAGCCTCCAAACAGAACCTTCCTGTAGTTTCTCTCCTGTCAGACTCTCCCATTGCTCAGTTTGTCCAGGATCCCCTCCTGCTGCTGCACTGCTCCTGTCCCTCACTGACCTGTCCATCCCCCAGTGTCCTGCACATTCATTCATTGTTTACAATCTCATTACCCCAGTTCTCCAGCCCCACTCCTTCCCGTTTATAGAGATGGCTCAGTGGTTAGCACTGCTGCCTCACAGCACCAGGTACCCAGTTTCGATTCCAGCCAAACCCGGAGTTTGTGCATCCTCCCCGTGTCTGAGCGGGGTTCCTCCCCCAATCCAAAGATGTGTAGGACAGGTGAATTGGCCATTCTAAATTGCCCATAGTATTAGTTACATTAGTCAGGGGTAAATATAGGGTAGGGGAATGGGTTTGTATAAGGTACTGTTTGGAGGGTCGGTATGGACTTGTTTGGCCGAAGGGCCAGTTTCCATACTGAAGGGATTCTGATATATAGGGCAGCAGCTGCTGTCAGTCTCCCGGACTCCTGTATGATCGGGAGCACATGCTGTAGGAGAGGAGACCAGTGTATGGGCGCAGTGCTGGGCAACTGTGGGAGTATGCACAGTGCCTGGGAAGGAGGCTGTGGTTGTGAGGGATTAATCTGTCATTGGCAGCTTCCTCCCTCTGGGAGCAGGACCCAGGGGAATGGCCCCTTTCCTGGTACCCTGCCATGTGATCAGACTATCAGTGGGGCAGCATTTTGCAGAAAGTTATCAGAACTCTTTTGTGAAGATTCAGGGTTTTTATGGAAAGGGACAAAGATGGGCCTGCAATTCGAGTTCTAATTTGGTTCATTTTAGTAAGACAGGTTTTGGCCAGAGTGTGCAGGAAGCAGTGCATGCAGGATGGTTGTCATCAGAGGATTCACCAACAACGCCCCCCCCCACCCCCCCCACCCCACCCTGCTGGACTCAGAGTCAGACTCATTCATTTGGTTCTTAGTCCGCAGACAAGATCTAGGAAACTGAATTCAAAGTGAGGAGAGAGTGTGTGAGAACTGGGTTTGGAGGGAAGGAGTGAGGGGATTGGTTCGGATTTCAGTTCACAGAAGAAAGAGAAATTGTTAGACTGAGAGTTAAAACTTTGGAAAACATGAAACTACAATTTAATACTATAATTATCTTATAAAGATCCATCCTGTATTAATATGGTGAGTTGTTTTCTCAGTTGTAGGATACTGAAAGGGTGGATTTGTGGATGAGAAATTCAAATTGAACTTCATGTTCAGATCTGATAGTTACTTGATCCGTACCGATCTGAATATTCATTGGCCTTTTCATGTGGAAGGAAAGGTGTGTATTCTGTCCATGGGCGAATATTCCAAATCTCAGTGTGACTGGAAAAACTACTGAGACACAGCCAAGTCCATGTTAGGGTGGTGACTGTGGAGAAAGAGTTCATTTGTTTTTAGAAGTCTGAAAAATCATGGCATGTTTCCCAGGAAAAATTAAGCCACAGCTTTGCTTTGTAGAAGGACAAGTCTTTAATTAACCATACAACCAGAAAGACACAAGGATACCTGCACCTTGGGAAATACTATGAAAACGGGATTGTTGTAAAGGAGTTCATTCTCGATCATGGACTGTAATCCATTGGCGTTGTCCCGTTGGTTCCAGCGCTGTGGGGAAATACTGGAAATATGATGAATGCAGTGTAGGTTTCAGTTATTAAACTGTAAAAAGTGCAGAACAATTTAAAAGGATGCTGTCAGGGCTCAGGGGCCTGAGTTATAGGGAGAGGTTGGACAAGCGAGGATTTTTTTGTTTAGAGCAGAGGAAACTGAGTGGGTCCTGTTCTAGAAGTGTGTAAGACCATGAGGGGCATGGATAAGGTGAATGCATTCAGTCTTTTTTCCCAGGGAATCAAGGACTGGAGGGCATCAGTTGAAGGTTAGAGGGGAAAGAATAAAAGGGAAGCTGAGGGGCAACTGTTTTACACAGAGGGTGGTATGTATATGGAATGAGCTGCCAGTGGAAGTGGTTGAGGTGGGTACACTCTCACAACAGGTAAAAGACATTTGGATAAATACATGGATAGGAAAGGGTCAGAAGCAGATGGGCCAAGTGCAGGGAAATGGGGTTAGTGTGGATGGACATTCTGGTCGGCATGGGCCAGTTTGGGCCAAAGGGCCTGTCTCTGCTGTAGGACTCTGTCTCCAGGTATATTTCCTCTTTCTCCTGCTATCCCTGGGAGCACCCTGGGATGTATTCCATCAGGGCAAAGCGACTTATCTACCTTTAGCTCCATTAGCTTGCCCAGCTCTAACGCTTTCGTGATTATGGTTGTTTCTTGGTCCTCACCTTCCTCAGTTTCCTTATCAATTACTGGCATGTTCTTCGTATCCTCCACTGTGAAGACTGACTGTTGTGTACTCATATTCCTGAACCCTGCTGGATAGGGATAACTAGGTACAGAACTCTGAGAGGTCTTCTCAGAGTCTTTATTGATGAGACATGGCAGTTACCTGGATAGTGTACATGCAAAACACCTCCAGGCAGCATCAGGTAAAGCCCCACCTATCCAATGTAAAGCTCCCATTCTTAAACATTTTGTGGTTTGGGACTTTGAATACAGACTCTGTCTCAGTATTTATCTCCATGGCAACGGTCAGTTAGAAAGTCGACTTCAGTTTCGCACTTTGTGGTTAAAACATACACCCCTGTGGCTCCCTCAAGTACCTGACAGGCACTTCAGTTTCAGTGGGGATGTCTATCAGGATTCTGATATGGAGGAGCCGGTGTTGGGGTGGGGTGGACAAATTTATAAATCTCACAACACTAGGTTATAGTCCAGCAGGTTTATTTGGAAGTACAAGCTTTTGGAGTGTGCTGTGATTTGTAACGTGATCAGGTTTATCTCTATGGTAACAGTTAAGTGCTTCAACAATGAGAGGCCACATTTTCCCACACAATAGGTTCCCCTCTAGCAGTGTAAGCTGCTATTCCAGCCCTGGAGATGGCTACTCATCACTTTTCTCCCCAATCCTATCTAGCTTTCTGTTGATCTTTAAAGTTTTTTCTAATCTCCTAGTTTCTCCTTGATTATTGCCAATTTGTATGCCTTCTATTTCATTTTGATAGACTCCCTTATTTCCTGAGCCACTCATGGCAGATTACTCCTTTTTCCTACAGTCCTTCCTTTTCCCTGATATACTTTTGCTGAGCACTACAAAAAATTCCCCCGTTGTCCGTCAACTTTTCCACGGTAAAGTCTTTGCTTCCAGTTTACATTAGCCAACTCCTGCCTCATCCTATTGTAGTCTCCTTTGTTTAAGCACTGGATCTAATCTTCCAGCTTTCCAGCTGTGTTCTAAGTTCAACCAGATTTATCAGAAGTCAGTTATCAGATTACGAGGTGAGGCGAAGTTTCCTGGGTGTTTTGCGTTTCATTGTCAAAGACCTTGGCTTTGTATTAAAGTATAGGATAGATATTCACAACAGAGTATTCTGGACGGCACATACATGGACACTGTGGGCAATTTAGCATAAGCAATTCACCTAACCTACACATCTTTGGACTGTGGGAGGAAGCTCGGGCACCCTAGGAAACCCACGCAGACATAGTGAGAACGTGTAAACTCCACACAGTCACATCTGGCTGAAATAAAACCCGGGTCCCTGATGCTGTGTGGCAGCAGTGCTAACCACTCAGCTACATCTGCTTAAAATCTGCTACCTCTTATTAACCTCCCCACCCCGCAATCTATGTTCCTTACGTCAGAAATCAGGTTGTGGAAGCATATGTCTCAGTAAAACCAATGACAGCCCATATGTCCTGTGTGTCTGAATGGGGATCCTATACACAACACCCTCCAGCCCACACTTTTCATTCACTATCCAGAAACATGTCTCCAGTGCCTTCATGAGGACTATAACTCCAACAATCCCTGAGGCAGGGACCACACGTGTGAGGGGAAGCCCAGACTGTACATGTACAGAATATGGGTGGATTTTGGCGCATGTGCTTTGGGGTAATTAGCGGAAAGCATTTGACATTGTTATTGGCTGGAGGATGGACCAATCAGCTTGTAGTATTGATGGGTTGGGGGGGTCAAAGTGTCACCACACCCACATGGGACCAAGTTCCATCCCCAACTTGTCATAATGCTGGGAATCGACCAATGGGAAACAAAGAAGGATCTGACCCATTCTCCCAGACTGAAGGTTCCTCTTCTGTCCAGCATCTGCTACCACCCTTTCTATTTATTTCCTTTTGATTTATCCTGCTGTAACATTATAGACTTGCAGTAACTGAAGGGAAATGGAGTAAACCCAGAAAGGGTGCAGAGTCTAACCAGGGACGGGAAGTGGTGGCATGGATCTGTTTATCAGTAACTCCATGAGAATGGGGGTGGGTACATTAGGGACAGCAGAGGCAGAATGGTGGGAGAGAGTAAGTGGGCTGGAGGGTTACAGCTTTTGCAGAAGAAAGGGAAAAAAGATTTCCAGAGAAGCTAGAATTGTCTGCTCTGAATTTCTAACCTGTACATATTTGTTTATTCAGGGTGCTTTATGGTGAAGATTTGCAGACTGAAATCTCAAACTCCTGTGCAGATTGTGATTAAGTTAACCAGCATTTGAAGAACCAAAGATGGAGAATAACTTGGCCAAAATCCAGCAACACTCTCCCTCCCAGCATTGTTGGTCTCTCTGCGCCAAATGGACTGTGAATAGTACAAGACAGCAGCTCACTACCATCTTCTCAAGGGTAACTAGAGATGGGGAATAAATGCTGGCTGAGCCAGTGATGCCCATATCCTGGAAATGGTTTCTATCTCTAGTTGCTGAAACCCAGTTGATGTTACTGCAGGATGATGAGGGATGCTGAGTGCATCCTCCAGGAGGCAGCACCATCACATTACCCCTGCCTACACCCACACAGTAACACCGCAACGTCACTGGAACAAAAGGCAGTGAAGCCAAAGGAGGACTTAGATATAGTTCTTCGAGGTAAAGTCATGAAAGGGGATTGGAACACAGCAGGAACAGGAGACTGAGCTGGATGGTCAGCTGTTTCCCATTGAATGTGGAGCAGGATTAAAATGCTGAATGGTCTCCTCCTGCTGCTATCTCCCAGGTATGTATATAGCCATAGAGCCCGGGTAGGAAGAAGTAGGCAGGGCAGGGATTCTCCAGGCGAATGCACTTCCACATCCGGGTTCAGCGGGAAGGGATCAAATCAAAGTAGAGTTGGGGGTGAGGAGGCAGCGATGGAGATAAAGCACTGTATCCACTGTGGTGCCCATCTCTATCTAAAGACAACGGGACAATTGATAAAAGCTACGTGCTCCTTCTCCAAGGACACCCTTTTGCATCACCTTTATCCTCAATCATAGAATAGAATCCCGACAGTGTGGAAGGAGAGCATTGGCCCATCAAATCCCACCAACTATCCAAACAGCATCCCATCTGGAGCACTCCACCCCTGTAACACTGCATTTCCCATGGCAGATCCACAGAGTCTGAACAATCCTGGACACTGTGGACAATTTAGAATGACTGATCCACCTAACCCACAAATCTTTGGACTGTGGGAGGAAACCAGAGCACCTGGAGTGGACCCACACTATCCTGGGGAGAATGTGCAAACTCCACACAGGCTGTTGACCAAGGCTGGACTCCAACCTTGTACCTGGTGCTGTGGAGCAGCAGTGCTATAGAGCAATTTAAATCAAAACAGAGACCCCTGCTCATTGATGTTTGTGAAGACTTATTGCCCAGCGACATCCTGAGATTCAGAAAGAGACAATATGAATTCAATCAACTCCTGCCGAGTTAATGTGATTAACAACAACATCAATACTCCAACAGCGTCATCAGACCTCGTACCTACTCTATCATTTACAATTTTTAACCCATGGGAAGTTTGTTACCAGCTTCGATGACAGCCATAATGCTCTGACCACTTTGACAGAGCCAGTGCTCGTCAGTTCTCATAGTTATCAATAGATTGTATCTAAACAGGATGCCCCACAACAGGAAGTGCTCTGACACTCAATGCCCGTAAGGCAAGGTCATTTTCCTAAAACCACTCACGACTGGCAATACCATTGAAGATATTTTATACAGTAACCTTTCTGTCTCAATTGCCAGTTCCAGTCCATGAAGCAGCCAGTAACATGCCAGTGAATTGAATTCTAGTAGCAGCATTGCCCTGGCAGGAGAGATTGAGGAGCTTGAAGCTGTCTTCTCTGGAGTATCTAAACATGAAACACTTCAAATGAACAAAAATCTTCAAGAGCTCGAGAGAATGTATACAGGAAGGATGTGCTCCTAGGCTGGTGTGCCTGGAATGAAATAAACACTAACTACGGTATCTTTACCCAGCATCCCCTTTAGCTGCATAAATGTTGAAGATTTATTTGCTGCTCTGATTCCACTCTCTCCATCACTCCCATTTTTCACTGCTGTAATGTTGATGACTGTGCAAATATATAAAATTTAATTTAATCCATCCCAAAGCCTCTCTGTACCTGTGTCTCACTTGTGTTCACCGAGACACTCATTCAATCTGACCTCTTTGTAAACCCTGCTCTGATATTTCCTTAGAGGGCTCAGAATTAATTATTCACAGAATTGTTACTGTACAAAAGGAGGCTGATTGGCTGATCAGCTCTCCAAAGGATCACCTCACTGACTGCTATTCTTCTCCCTTTACCCCATAAACCTTCCCATTCATCCTCTTCCAGTAACACCGGCGAGTTCACAACTAACCACAGCGATCAGATTTATTTTGTTTGTTCATGGGCTCACGGCATCACTTGCTGGGGCAGCATTTGTCATCCATTCTGACTGCGCAGGAGATGGTTCAGAGTCAACCCCATTATTCAGGGTCAGGATTGACATGTCGGCTGGACCAGGTCAGAATTAACACAGTCTCCCAGACCCAATGACATGAAGAGTTGATTTCTGGCCTACTATCTTATTTCTGAAACGATAATGAATAATGTTTGCCTTTGAATTAAAAGAGAAAGACGAAAATGTGTTTTATTCTGATTGAGCACATCCTCCTGTGTCTCTCAGTTGTTATTGACAGTCTCATTCCCCCCGCACCAGAACCTGTCCCAGAGAGTGTTACAGAAATAGCAGAATGGTCAGCTGCAGCTGGTCACCTGACCGGTCACTGGACCCAAAGGTGCACTCTCCACAGATGCTGCCAGATCTGCTGACTTTTTCCAGCAATTTCTGTTTTTATTTCTGATTTCCCAGCATTTGCAGATGTTTAGTTTTTCATATTCATCTGGTCTATTGCAGAGGAGTTTATTGATGAAATTAGAGGGTTTTGCAAGTTGTACTTTAGGTCACACATCAGCTATGATCATCATGAATGGCAGAGAAGGGTTGAGGGGCTGAATGGCCTCCTTCTGTTCCAATGAAAGTTATCCATCTGCAGCTTGTGGTAACATTTCCCCTCACTGCTCACTTCACCCTCCATGTCTAACACACTGTTACTGACTGAACAAACCTCCTGTGTTTGAACTAAACCTGCTAATGTTCAGTGGCTCCTCCTGCCTCCTGGGTTTAACTCTCATCATGGAATGCTGTCTTGTATTACTGCGGGAATGCCCACAAGGACTCAGCCTGGAGTCTGTATCCCCTGGGATCCACGAACCCCATTTATTTCCTCCTTCCTCTCTCATTCTGGCTATTGAACTCTCAGTTTCAATCCATTCTCTTGTCATGCTCTTCAACATGCCCATGTGGGTGGACTAGAGGCAGCTGGGATTTAATGAAGGGAAATGGGAATTAGGCGGAAGCATGAGGAGAGGTGACAGCAAAGACAGTTCTCATTGTAACGGCAGAGTTTCTCCATGACCCATTGAGTGCTGCAACACCTGAGACTGGGGGGGGGGGAGCCAGATTCAATCAGGGATTTGGGGAAACACTCAGACACTGACCTGTCCATCTGGTGTTAACTCAGACAGAGAGAATGAAAGATACACATTAGATTGCAACTTTGATGATCTGGGGCAATGAAACATGCTTCCGACCTGATGATTTCAACCTCAAATCTCTGAAAATACAAACACAAAGCTTCCCATTTGTACCAGGTTGTCTCTCACCCTCCTGTTTTCTTGAGAAAAACATTTGGAGCCGTTCAGCCTTTTCTTGTAATTATAACCTCTATGTTCCTGTAAGATTTGTAATGAAACCTTTATTGTTTTCCTGTCCCTTGTGAGTGGTGGCAGCAGCAGAAACAGGTCCTGACCTGTGAGGAGTTTCAGTTGGAATACTTATATTTAAAAATTCGTTCTCACCCTCACATACAGTGTGAAATTGAGGTAAAAACAGAAGGATAGGAGTGAGTGAGAACCCACAGAAACACACAGGCAGCATGTGTACCTGAGCTAAACGAACCAGGCATTAGGAAAATGTGACAGCAATCGCAACCATTTATAATCGCATAATTCTGCAGGTGTAGACAGAGGCTATTCGGCCCATCAAGTCGGTAATTACCTGCTCTCCTACCCTATCCCCGTAACCCCACATTTACCATGGCCAACCCAACGCGCCAAACCTACACTGTCCAGGCCATGTTAGCACGGCCAATAGAGCAAACCTGCACATCTGTGGGAGGGTCACAAATTACATCCAAATGCTCGGAATTGTGGATGAAAGCTCACAAATACTTGACTGACGCAAATTCTCTGTTTACAAAATAAAATCTGGGGAAAACTGCAGCCAGAAAGATTTCCCATTATCTCTGGAGGAACAGAATTCAAAATTTGTGCCATTGACCCGGGGGGGAGTGAAAGTTACAGTGGTCAGGGAACTATCAGAAATGTAATAGGTTGTGAGTAGGTAGGTGTGAGACAAGGACAGAAAGGCAGTCTGTCACATAGGCGAAGGCAGGAGAGATTAAACAGCAGAAATGGTAGTCCCTCAAGGCCAAGGGGAATAGATTTAGGGCTGGGAAAGAAACAAGGAAACAAGATATGCAGCTGCCAAAGAAATACTTTGAGAAAATAGGTTATAACAACATAGAGGACAGCGTCTACAGTCTGAAATTGTTGCTCTCATTGGTGAGTACAGAACGCTGTAAAGCCTGAGTCATTCTATCACAGCCAACACATGGAGGATGGGCCAAGTGGCTTTGATCTGTGCTGTAACTTTCTGATAATTTTATTCTGACATTTGGAGCTCAAGTCTAATGATGTTTAACTTCTCAAATTGGACTGGAGTTTAATATTCTGGAGAAATGTCAAATAAATCACATTTATCCCATTCTGCAGAACTTAGTCCATTGCCCTGCACGTTCCAACATTTCAGTTCCATCCACGTACTTTTATTCAAATGTAATGCTGGTAACTGCCTCTGTCACCCCATCAGTGAGATCCTGCTCTCCACCATCTCTGAGGGAAATAAATTCTTTCCTCTTTTTTTCTGAGAATTATCTTCAATCTAAAACCTCTAGTTCCTGATGGCTCTGTTAATGAATAGCTGCTTCCTATCCATTCTACCTGGATTCCTCAGCATTTCATCACATCAATTAAATCTCAGTTCATCTTCCTTGGGAACCCCCCCCCCTCCCCCAACCTATCCAATCTTTCCTCAGAGCAGAAATTCTCCAATCAGAGAAACATTCTGATCAATCTTCTCTGTCCCCTCTCTGGTGTGATCACATCAATCCTGGAATGTGGGGACTAAGAGTGAGTGCAGTACTTTAGCCGTGGTCAAACTAGTGTTCCAGTGTCACCTCCGTGTTCTTGTGGTTGTTGCTGATACAAGAAGTGTCCTGGTTTTCCCACATGGAACTGAATGTGCACTACATGGGGCTGGGATTCCCTACCATGTGTTTGTTTGTTAACTAATCCTAAATTAACTTCACATTTCAGATACCCACCAATAAATTTCGTCCATTATACTCAAGTCACCTTACTTTTAATATCTCTTTAAAATTATTACTAACACAACAGGTTTTAATTTGCTGAATAAGTATTCCGGTGTCTTCACTGGTACAATCACTTGAAGATTATCTTTACCTTCAGCTACATGTGGCGAATTGAACACTGATTGTAAACATATTAATATCAAATGGACTTCAGTTTTATGATGATTCATCCAGTCTGACATTCTTGTTGATTAATATCTTGGAGAGAACTGTCCTCAGAACTCCAGCTGTGCTCTGACTTCAATCACAACTGGTTGTGGTGGACTGCAGATCTTAGATCTGTTCCGTTGTTTACTGGATTGTTTCGCTCTGTCTATCACTTGCTGCTTATGCTGTTTGGTAACTTCATCAGGTGAACACCTCATTTTTAGGTATTCATGCTGCTGTTACTGACATGCCCTCCTGAATTCTCTCAGTTGAATGAGGGCTGATCCTCTGGTTTGATGGAAGGAGGGAAGTTGGGGAATATGCTGGGCCGTGATTCTGTAAGCTTTGTTGGAGTACGACTCTACTGTTGTTGGAAGGCAAGAGCTAAACTCTTGCACTGTAAACCCGATGTACAAGAAGCTACATGCAGTATCCTGAACACTGATAGGCCAAGACATGAAATACGAGCAACGCTGTACAATGATGCAGGATCACAACTGCAGCAAGGGGAGATTAAGATCCAACTTGACATAGGAGTAGGGAAAGAAGCAGCTGATCAGATTGTCTCATTCATAGTCACAAAGAGACTCTGTGAGATTATTGTCCTGTTGGAGGTGAGGATGGAGGAGGTTGGGGAGATGAGGAGCTCTTCAAAGGAAACTAATCTGCCTGAGAGTTATGGGATCGACTTGATTGCTAGGTATTTAACAGAAAGGTAATTGAAACTGTTCTTATCCCCAAAAGATAACAAGACTGATGGCGTTTACAATCATGATCAGAAACAAACCTCAGAATACATGGTTCATAGATGAATGTCAATAGCCCATCAACATCCAGCTCCTGCAATTATTCAGCAAATGTATGTGTGATTAACCAGTCCTGATGTCAGTCCTGATGTACCAGAAAATCGCTGTTTACTCGGTGCAGATGGACAGTGATGTGGGGAAGTATTGGCCGAGTGATATTGTCGCTGGACAGTTAATCCAAAGCCCCAGATAAAGTTCTGGAGACCTGAGTTCAAAGCCTACTGCAGCAGATGGGGGAATTTGAATTAATTTTTAAAAAACTTGAAAATTTAAGAATCTAATGATGACCATTAATCGATTGCCAGAAAAGCCCATCTGGATCACTAATGCCCGTTCAGGAAGGAAGCTGCCATCCTTACCTGGTCTGGCCTACATTGTGACTTCAGACCCACAGCAATGTGGTCGACAGTTCAGAAATGTTGTGAACATTTCCAAAACGAAGTTCTCGATATGCAAAACTTTATGAACTGCCAAAACCGTTGCTCATTACTTGGTGTGAAAAAGAGAAAAAAAATCATCCAACTGTGGTTATGAGTAAATTGACTGGTATCTCAGCAGGATGGATGCCTGAGTGAATCCCTCCCCCCCCCCCCCCCCCCCACACACACACACAGAGCAGGTGAACAGCTTCTCCCCAGTCTGACTGGTTTGGCCAGTTTCCAGGTGGGATAGGCAAAGAATTCCCTTTTGACATTCCCCACATTTCCAGAGTCTGTCCCTAGTGTGGCTGCACTAGTGTTTTGCCATTTCAGATAAATGCTGGCAGACTGCTATACACACCGTTACACCCTCACCCCCTCCTCCATATATATATACACACACACACACACACACACACACACACAGAACCCAGTATAAAGCAGTAAACATTATCTCCTGCTGTGGAAGGACAGACTGTATTGGTCTGAGTAGGAACACTGAACAGATTTACCTAAATGACAACTTAATCGGTGACCACAGCAAGTTAAGCAAGTCCAAATAAAATGCATTATTGCACAGAGAGAGGCCCATCAAATCCAAGCTGGCTCTCTGTAGCAGAATCCCATATTCTCCCTCCTCATATGTCCCACAAACTTTGCAAGTTTATTTCCCTCAGATCTGATATAATTGTTTTTATCAATCATTCATCTTCTCCTCTGCCTGCACCACCATAATAGGTAATGTTCTGCATATTTCTAGCCAATACAGACAGCAGAAACACTTGTTCATGTCCCTCTGTCTCAAAACCTTACATCTGATCTTAATTCTTGTACCATCGCCTATCGAATACAGATATTTTTGTCTGCTATATCTAGGTCTGTTATAATCTTATACAGCTCTATCAAAAATATATTTAGCTTGTTTACTTCAAAGAAAATAGCAATTTCTTCAAATCAATCCAATGACTGCATTTTCTTCATCAGTGAACCACTCCAGTAAGTCTGTACTCCACATCCTGAAGATCACTCATATCCTTCATTGTTGATGACTATTTTGTTCCACAAATCCAGACGATGCAAGTTTTCTGCACAACAGCAGTAGCTTTATTATTGGACAGCCGGCGAGAGTTTTAAAGCATCTCTAAAGTAGCAAAGTGCCTACTTGTAGAGACTCTTCTTCATGAATCTCTGCCTTACCCACAGAGACAGTATATTTAATAGGAATTAGACAAAGGCATATCAGTCACATGGGCGATTGTCATTACATAGTTTAAAGCAGGTAATTATGACCTTACAAAGCTTGATGAATGGCGATGTCCTGTGATAACGTATGAATGGATTACAGAAACTGATTATCGTAATGTTCATGATTATGTGTTGGTGGGAAGAGATTAAGGCTGGAGGGTTCTTCCTTCAGTAAATGGGGAATTCACTTACCTATGCTAATATGGAGGGGAGGTAAGACAATGGGAGCTTGTTAGATGATTATAACAGTTATCTCTTATAATCCTTTCCAAAACCTTTCCTACAATGGAAGGAAGGCTCACTGGTCTATAATTACCTGGGTCATGTCTGCTGCCCTTCTTGAAAAAGGGCACAACATTTGCAATCCTCCAGTCCTCGGGTACTAAACCCATTGACAATGATGACTCAAATATCAAAGCCAAAGGCTCTGCTAGCTCTTCCATAGCTTCCCAGAAAATCCTCGGATAAACCCCATGGGGACTTGTCTACTTTCACTCCTTCTAGTATTGATAACACCTGTGTGTAACTAACCTCAATCCTTTCTAGTCTAATATCTCGTACCAAGTTTTGTCCTCTACAATATTCCCCTTTTCCTGTGTAAACACCATTGAGAAATGTTCATTTAGCACTTCTCCGATCTCTGCACGGTCCACACTCAACTTCCCACTTCTGTCTTTGATTAGCCCTATTCCTACCCTAATCATCCTTTTATTCTTCACATACCTATGGAAAATTTCAGGGTTATCCTTTATTCTGTTTGCTAAAGACTGCTCTTGTCCTCCCTTTGTTTTTTTTTAAACTCTCTCTTTAAATCCTTCCTAGCTGATCTGTAACTCTCTATTGCTTCATCTGTACCATTTTGCCTCATCAACACATAAGCCTCTTTCTTCTTCTTAACAAGAGATTCAATTTCTGGAGTAAACCATGGTCTACAAACTCTGTCTGTGCCAGTTGGGTCACCCCACAGCCATTGATTTTCCAAAGACAACAATCCAAGATTTTCCAACCTATCCCAATCCAGGCAACATCCTGGTAAACCTGTTTCCACCTTCCCAAAACCCTTCACATTCTACCTATAATAAGGTGATCAAAACGGCACACAATACCCCAAAGGTGGCCTGATTCTAGGTTTATATTCACTTCCCTGACAGAAGGAGGCAAGCCCTGCCATTCACCTCCTTCACCACTTTCAGGGATCTTTCAGCTTGCAACTGAAGATCCATCAGTTTATCAGTGCTGCTCAGGGCCCTTCCGTTTATTGTATACATTCCTCTTGCTATGTGTCTTCCAAAACGCATCACCTCACACTTGTCTGAATTAAAATATATCTGCAATTTCTCCACAAAACTTTCTGACTCATCTCTTTCTTGCTGTATCCTTTGACATCATTCTTCACGATTCACAACTTCAACAGTTTGTGCCATCTACAAACTTGCTCATTAAATCTTTTACATTTCCAAACTTTTCATTTACATACATTACAAACAACAGATGGCCCAGGTCTGATCCTTGTGGAACAGCACTAGCCACAGACCTCCAGCCAGCAACATGCCCCTGCACAACTGTTGCTGGGAGAAATATCAAAGAGGAGCCTTGAGTTCTGTGATGAGCAGCATGACCAACGTTTATTCAGAGCTCCTTACTAATGCATGATGGGAGAGGTCTCTCTCTGGCTCCCCCAGATAACTCCAGCATTTTGATGTGTTTATTTCATACGTTCCAGTAATATTTTCCCCCTGACCTGAACTCCAGGGTTTGGAATGTCAGCTCGGACATTTCCGTGTTCCCTTTCACAGTCTCTGATTCTCTCAGCCCATGCAGCTGCTTTGCCAGTTCTTTCACAAATGGTTTAACCCTATCCTTGTCATTGCACATCTCCAGCCCTCCCACTACCACACATCTCCAGCCCTCCCACTACCAAACATCTCCGGCTGTCCCACTACCAAACATCTCCGGCTGTCCCACTACCACACATCTCCGGCCCTCCCACTACCACACCCTGTGGCATCTGCATAGTCCATCCAGTCACTAATTCAAAGGGGGACAGCCCCATACCCTTTGCTGGGGTTGTCCTCAGTTTCATTAGGCTGGTGTGGAGTACTCTAACCCATCGCTGTCCTGTCTCTGAGAGAGCCTTAGTCAGACTAGCTGTCAGTGTCTGCGTCATTCCTTCTAGTGTCCCAGAGCTCTGGGGGTGGTATGGAGGAATGGGTATTCTGTTCAGTACCAAACAGGGCACATAGCTCTTTAGCTATGTTCCCTGTAACATTTGTCCCTTGGTCATAATCTGCAGGGGAATGCTTCCACCCAATGAGTAAACCTATTTATTAAAACCCAGTAGGACTTCCTTCCCTGGGACTGGGATGGGTGTGTGTGTCAAATCCATCTGTAATTGTTCCCATGGGCCCCTGGGTCCCTGCTGCTGCCTCCATTTTATCCTGATTGCTTTCCCTGGCTCACACTGTGAACACACTGCACCCCTTCGACAAAACCTTGCTCCCTGTTCTAGGCAAGGATTGTCGTGGATCATCTGCTATTGCATTGTATCCTGCCCCATATGGTTCAGCCCATGATATGTTTTTAATAATGTTTGCCTTATACAGTGTGGTGGCACTGCTGGATCATCCAGACTCTGTCTTGTCCTATTATTGCCCCACCCTTTTCCCATTCCTGTTTCTCCTGTTGTGGGACCGTTTCTGGGAATATCTTTCAACCTTCCTCTCTCACTTCTGTAGCTATGCCCATTGCCATCTCCTCGAATGTCTTCACTGTTTCAGTCAGTATTTTACATACAAGATTATTAAAGGATTCGACATTCTGGAGGCTGGAAGCATGTTTCCGCTGATGGGTGAGTCCCGAACTAGAGGGCACAGTTTAAAAATAAGGGGTAGGCCACTTCGAACAGATTGAGGAGAAACTACTTCACCCAGAGAGTAGTGGGATGGAATGCTCTGCCCCAGAAGGCTGTGGGGGCCAAGTCTCTGGATACTTTCAAGAAAGAGTTGCATAGAGCTATTAAGCATCGTGGAATCAAGGGTTATAGGGATAAGGCAGGAACAGGATACTGATTGAGAATGATCAGCCATCATCATAATGAACGGTGGTGCTGTCTTGAAGGGCAGAACTGCCTACTCCTGCATCTATTGTCTATTCACCCGCCTTCCCCACATACTCACTGCCCTGTTAGTGTGGGGTTTCTACTTTCCTGTGAGCTATAATCTTCATTATTGCTGCTTCACTGGGAAAGTTAGCTGCTTCCACAAACTCTCTGATCTGTCCTTCATGCTCTATGTGCCCCACCAAGCCCAGGCTATCAATTGGTCATGAACTATACCAAAGGCATGCTGTCTGTCTGTGTATGTGCTGACTCCCTGACCCCTGGCTACTGTCAGTGCTTCTGTCAGTGCTCGTGATGGTTCTGCCATTTCTGGGTAATTCTCGACAAAAGTCCTCCAATAATTGAACAATCCTAAAGTTTGCCTTATCTCCTTCACGGTGTGTGGTTGTATAGTTTTGAAATCATGATCTTTCGTTACACTGGGATTGTCCCCCTCCCTTCCTGATTTGATCGCCCTGATGTGATGTCCCAGGTACGTCTCCCCCTACCTTCCCACGCTCTGTGGGTTAATTTTAAGCTCGGCCTGCCTGATCCAACACAATACTCTGTGTGATATCTGGATATGTTCTTTCTCTCCAACTGAGGTAATGAGGTGCTGGTAAGATTAAATTGACGAACTCCATCAGCCATGTATCGGTGGGATATACTGGAATATTATGGGATCCCTGAGGTAATTGGATCCAGGTCTACTGCTTTCCTCAGACAGTAAATACCAGCTTATTCTGCTGTTCCAGGTCTACAGGAACCCATTCACAATATCAAGGGCTGAGACTGTATCCTGTTGCAATTTTAATCCATTAACTGAAGTGGTGTGGTTCGCTACTGTAGGATACTGTTTAGTGGCGGATTTACTGAGGGAGGTATAATCAATAGTGAGGTGGGATGACCCTTTCGGTTTCTGTGAGTTAGTCTGGGATACTGTTAGTCTGACTATTCCCTGCTTCTCTCACTCTGTTACTGTCACAATGACTGCCTCCTCAGCCCCAGCTTTAATGGGATCCTGTTTGTGTGGGGAGTGAGAGGGCCTCGATCTTTACAGGATCTACAGATAATAACCCACATTCCTGTTTGAGTTACCCACACTGCTGTTTGGGTCCTAGCTATAACTCTCCAGATTCTCTGACTGCTCCAGTCTCCCTGCAAGGTAACTACTCTGGAGATGTCGCCTCTCCTTTGCTTCCTGTCCCGGGCCTGGCCAGGTTGTTCCCATATTACAGTTTGTGTCTCTACATCAATAGTTGTTCGGAATGGTTCTAAAATGGCAACTCCCAGAATGGTCCTTTCCTCAGTTTCACACTCCCATATCTGAATATATTTTGCCATATCCATGATCTGCATCAGGACAGGTTTATTTCATCCAGCTTCCTCGATTCCCTCTCCAACTGCTCTCATTTTAGTAATTGAGGAGTGAGGGGCAAATCCGTATCGGTAACTGATATAGATGCTCCTGTATTAATATTATGTTCTGCTGGTTCCCAAGCACAGCATCAATGAATATTCATGTGCCTACATGAACACAGGTGCACACACAATGTGAACATCTACCTCCCTCTCTCTGCCTCCGTTCCTTGGCTATATGCCCTTTCCTGCTTCCCTTGTAACATTGTGGGTCTGGTTACCCTCCCTGTACTGCAGCTATTCCCCTGTGTTTCTGAGTTTGCCTCAGCTCTCATGGCCCAATTCAGAAGGTGGTTAGAATTATCTCCCACTGGGAGTCCCATGTTTATAATTACAGTTAAATATGGTCCCATGTTATCTTTAAACACATCAACCTATTTCATCATCACAGGTTGGGGGTTGGTAATCCCCTGTGGTCCTTACACACCTTAGGTTTCCTCTCTGTATGATCCTCGATATTACCCTTGGGTCCCTGAGTCACCAAGGTTATTTTAGCCCATTCAGCCTGACCCCTCCCCAGTGTGTCCCTGTAATATCTGTAAATGCCTGGAGCCACTGATCGGCTGTGCACTGGGAGGGAAGCAGCTCACACCCTCACCATCTCATTGTAGAGACATGTTCTGCTGTACACATCGTGGCATCTTGGCCTGACACCATCATCGGTGAGACTGTATCTCAACTAATTTATCTGTATTCACCCAATAAGGCCCATTATTACCATTTCTCTATCAGGCTGGGTGGTCATTCACCAACATCTGTCGTTCAGCTGGATAAACGGTTCAGTTTGGTTTCTGTCAGTTCCCTTTCTTGCCCCCCTCCCGTCTGTCCAAGTTTGAGCTTTGATGCCGAGCGGTGCCACAGACACGGCCTTCTGGGCCTTACAGGGCGGTGGGTCATCCCACCTATTGTCCTCTCTCTGTCCATACGTGGGCGCTTTGTCATCTAACCCGTCCCAGTCAGTGTCACCATCCTCACTGCCTTCTGAGGATAGTGGGAGACTCGGTACCTCCCCCACTGTAACTACCACCTGGCTCTTTGGCTTTCAGGTCTCGCGTCTGAGAGGCACCACCTTCACTTGTTCCTGTTTCCCATAATAACGTAACACATCCGGTCATTCCTGGAATAAAACAGAACAAAATGTAAATTTGGTTTGACTTGAAATATGAGTAATTTGACATTCACTTGACATATCTATAGAAGTGAAAATTCTACTGTGATTATTTAAGTGAATTTAACGTGATCATATGGTGAAAATGATGATAATCAACGACAATGAATGAACTGAATAATATGTGATTATTTGCACAAGTTCTTGCAATGAAAATTCAATTTTATTTTAATGCTTGTCACCCATTACACCATGGGCATTGTTATTAGGGAATAAAGTAATGGAAGGATATCAGAGAAAATAAATAGACTTTAATTTTAGCTTCACTACAATAATGAACCAAAACAATATTTGGACATATGGGTAAACTACATAACAAAGTTTCCATTGTCATTATTACCATGAAAACTATTTTAGTTTGCAAGTTGTTTTATACTAAGAATAATTGGAAATAAATTGTGATTATGAATTGACCATTTAACATATATTTTGAAGAGAATAATCAGATATATTTTTTGCAGGAAATTAGGAAAGTAAATAAATATGTATATATTGATATTAATAGTTTTAAAATGTTTAGAAGTTGACTAGGATTATTTGATTGAGAGAGGCTGCATGATTATAAAGACTAATTCACCTTTTTCATTGCATTGTTGGTTTCACTAGAATCTGTTGTGGTCTAAGCTCTTGTTGTGTGCAATGGGCTGTCACTAATAGCTTCATTAACCTGCGAGTCTCAGATCAGGTTTCCTTTGTCTGTAAGTCAGTCTGTAAGTGCGCGACACACCTGCTTTTCTGAGGGGAAACAGAGACTCTTTTCAAAGGAAATAAGTGGCAGATCACTGAGAATGGTTTCTACTGCAAACCATAAGCAGGGAAGTGTTTTTCCAAAGAATTCCAATCTTTATCTATAAATCTGATGGTATCTGTGTTTGTCAGTTTGTGGAGGATTCAGCCCCTTTGTTCTGAGCTGTTTTATACAAGCAGTTGGTTCATTAAGTCTTTGCCAAGAATGTTGTTTACTTTCCCCTTTTACTGTGATTCTGCAGGTTAGAATATTCTGAGAGTCAATAATGTCCAATAACTGAACATTGAATGATTTTGACTCTAACAGAGCAGTTGCCTTGTTTTCAGCTAATTATTCATGTTTTTTATTTCCTGGTTGAGTTGAATGTTACAGAAACAGGCTCTGAGCAATGTTTCCATTCACTTGTGTTGGAGTCACTGACAGCCACATGGTCAGTCAGTTTCAGGCTGATGGATCAGTTTCTCTGACCTTGTACATGATGACACTGTTGGAGTATTGATGTTGTTGTTAACCACATTAACTGGGCTGGAGTTGCCTGATCTTACATTGCCACTTTCTGAACCTCAGGCTGTCTCTCTGGGCAGTAAGTCTCCAAAAACAGTAATGTGACAATGCGCAAGGATCATCTGTTTTGATTTAAATTGTGATTGTAGCACTGCTGCTTCACTGCATCAGGTACAAGGTTGGAGTCCAGCCTTGGTCAACGGCCTGTGTGGAGTCCCCACATTCTCCCCATGATAGTGTGGGTCCCCTCCAGGTGCTCTGGTTTCCTCCCACAGTCCAAAGATGTGCAGGTGGATCAGTCATGCTAAATTGTCCACAGTATCCAGGATTGTGCAGACTAGGTGGATCAGCCATGGGTCATGCAGTGTTACAGTGATAGCGTGCTCTGGGTGTGATGTTCTTTGGATGGTCGGCGCGATTTGATGGGCCAGTGCTCTACTTCCACACTGTAGGGACTCTATTCTATGATTGAGGATAAAGGCTACACAGCCGGGTGTCCTTGGAGAAGGACCATGTGGTGTGTATCAATTCTCTCGATGCCTTTAGATAGAGGTGGGCACCGCAGGGGATACAGTGCTTTATCCCCACTGCTGCCCCCTCCCCACAACTCTACTTTGATTTAGTCCCTTCTCACTCTGTCACTTGTAATGGTTTGCTTGGCCCGTAATGGGCTTACTTTGGAAATATTCAATTGGTTACACAAATGGTTTACTGTTGGTGGTGATATGTCTAGATTAGAGTGGTGCTGGAAAAGCACAGCAGGTCAGGCAGGATCCGGGAGCCGGAAAATCAACGTTTTGGCAAAAGCCCTTTTCCAGCACCACTCTAATCTCGGCTCTGGTTTCCAGCATCTGCAGTCCTCACTTTTGCACTGCTGGTGATTATATGTTAACCAAAAGCAAAATGGCATAATGATGATTTTGATGGTGGGAAGGTTGCTGTGATAACATTTCTGTGTCAGGGAAATGGGGAAAAAGAACGCTTCGCAGCTCACAGAAGGAGACCTGAAAAGCAATTACATCAAACCAAAGGTTCAGACAGGGAGGGAATATTTCCCTGGAGCTTGAGTAACTGGAAAGTGATGGTGTCCGTGACAAAAGGGATTTTGTTTTACAGTGGTTGAGAGTTTTAAAACTGTTATATTCAGACAGTTTAATTTATTTTCTTTAATTTTATTTGCTGTGCAAAAAACTTTTACAACATTTTAAAACCAAAATTTACAAACTTTGTGTTAAAGATAAATGTTAAATAAAATCCATCAAACCTTCCCTCACTGAAACCTGTTGTGGAAGTGCAATCTCCTGGAGAATCCCTGCCCACTCCTTCCTACCCGGGCTCCATGGCTATATACATACCTGGGAGATAGCAGCAGGAGGAGACCATTCAGCCTTTCAATCCTGCTCCAACATTCAATGGGAAACAGCTGACCATCCAGCTCAGTCTCCTGTTCCTGCTGTGTTCCAATCCCCTTTCATGACTTTACCCCGAAGAACTATATCTAAGTCCTCCTTTGGCTTCACTGCCTTTTGTTCCAGTGACGTTGCGGTGTTACTGTGTGGGTGTAGGCAGGGGTAATGTGATGGTGCTGCCTCCTGGAGGATGCACTCAGCGTCCCTCATCATCCTGCAGTAACATCAACTGGGGTTCAGCAACTAGAGATAGAAACCATTTCCAGGATATGGGCATCACTGGCTCAGCCAGCATTTATTCCCCATCTCTAGTTACCCTTGAGAAGATGGGAGTGAGCTGCTGTCTTGAACCATTCACAGTCCATTTGGTGCAGATAGACCGACAATGCTGTGTGTGAGTGTTGCAGGATTTTGGCCGAGTGATTCTCTATCTTTGGTTCTTCAAATGCTGGTTAACATAATCACAATCTGCACATGATTTGAGATTTCAGTCTGCAAATCTTCACCATCTAGCACCCTGTATAAAGGAATATGTACAGATTAGAAATTCAGAGCAGACAATTCTAGCTTCTTTGGAATATCTTTTTCCCCTTTCTTCCCCGAAGCTGTTACCCTCCAGCCCACTTACTCTCTCCCACCATTCTGACTCTGCTACCCCCTAATGTACACCCTCCCCATTCTCATGGAGTTACTGATAAACAGATCCATGCCACCACTTCCCGTCCCTGGTTAGACTCTGCACCCTTTCTGGGTTCACTTCCTTTCCCTTCAGTTGCTGCAAGTCAATAATGTAACAGCAGAATGAAACAAAAGGAAACAGAAAGGGAGGTGGCAGATCCTGGACAGAAGAGGAACCTTCAGTCTGGGAGAATGGGTCAGATCCTTCTTTGTTTCCCATTTGTTGATTCCCAGCATTACAATGAATTGGGGATGGAGAGTGGTCCCACATGGGTGTGGTGACCCCCTAACAGATCAATACCAGAAGCAGATGCATCCCTTCCCCAGCCAATCACAGTGTGAAATACTTTCTGCAAAGTATACTTACCTAAAGCACATGCTCCAAAACCCGCCCACATTCTGTACATGTACAGTGCGGGGTTCCCCACACACGTGTGGTCCCTGCCACAGGGATTGTGGGTGTTGTAGTCCCAAGAAGCCACTGGAGCCCTGTCTCTGGAAAGTGTATGAAAAATGTGGACTGGAGGGTGTTGTGTATAGGATCCCCATTCAGACACACAGGACATATGGGCTGTCACTGGGTTTTACTGAGACACCTGCTTCCACAACCTGATTTTCTGATGTAAGGAATATAGATTCAGCCAACTGGGGCGTGGGAAGTGAATAGGAGGAGCAGATTTTAAGCAGAGGTGGCTCAATGGTTAGCACTGCTGACTCACAGTGTCAGGGACCTGGATTTGATTTTAGCCTTAGGTGACTGTGTGGAGTTTACACGTTCTCCCCGTGTCTGAGCGGGTTTCCTCTGGGTGCTCCCGTTTCATCCCACAGTCCAAAGATGTGCAGGTTAGGAGGATTGGATATGCTAAATTGCCCACAGTGTCCATGCCTGTGCAGGTTAAGCCATTAACCATGGGAAATACAGGGAATGGGTGAGTCTGAATGGGATGCTCATTATAGGGTTGGTGTGGACTCCATGGACGAATACCCTGTTTCTGCACTGTAGGGATTCTATTCTAATTTCATGAAGAAGAATGTACCTACCTCAATGTGCTGTGAATCTGTGGAATTCCCTATTCAAAATGCAGTGGATGCCAGGACAATGAGCAGATTTAATGAAGAGATACAGATGTTGAATTTGCAATGAGATGAAGGGTGAGAGAGAGCAGGCAGGAAAACCCAGCTGAGACCGAGGTGAGCTCAATCATCACCGTATTAAATGGTGGGGCTGGTTCGAAGGGCTGCATTGCCTCTCCTGTACCCAGTGCTCATCTTCTTATGGTAATAACTGGAAAGCTGAATCCAAAACTCACCACCCTCCCCAAAGGAGTCATGATTTGGAGATGCTGGTGTTGGACTGGGGTGTACAAAGTTAAAAATCACACAACACCAGGCTGTAGTCCAACAGGTTTAATTGGAAGCACACTAGCTTTTGGAGCGACGCTCCTTCATCAGGTGATTGTGGAGGGCTCGATCATAACACAGAGTTTATAGCAAAAATTTGCAGTGTGATGTAACTGAAATTATACATTGAAAAATTAATTGTCTGTTAAGCCTTTCATCTGTGAGAATACAGTGATAGTTTGACTTCTTTCATGTGTAAATCACAAAACCCTTCTTTTTAAAGTTGCATTCTCAGGTTAGCTGCTAACAATGGTTTATAGTGAGACAATATGTTGAAGGTGTTAGTTCCCTTTGTTCTCTGCCTATGACCTGATGTTTAGATTGATCCTCTCTCCACAGTCACCACGCTAACATGGACTTGGCTGTACCTCAGTAATTTTCCCAGTCACACTGACATTTGAAATATTCACCCACGGACAGAATACACACCTTCCCTTCCACATGAAAAAGGCCAATGATATTCAGATCGGCACGGATCAAGTAACTATCAAAACTGAAAATGAAGTTCAATTTAAATTTCTCATCTGCAAATCTGCCCTTTCAGTTCTCTACAACAGAGAAAACAAGTCACCACCGTTAACACAGGATGGAAATTCATAAGACAATTATAGTATTAAATTGCAGTTTCTTTGTTCCCCCAAAGCTTTAAATCTCAGTCTCACAATTTCTCTCTTCTGTGAACTGAAATCCAAAATAATCTCCTCACTCCTTCCCTCCACACCTAGTTCTAACACTCTCCTCTCTTTGAATTCAGCTTCCTAGCTCCTGCCTACAGACTAAAAACCAAAAAAAGGGGTGGCACGATGGCACGGCAGCCCCACAGCACTAGGGTCACAGGTTCGATTCCAGCAATCCAAAGATGCGCAGGTCAGGTGAATCGGCCAGGCTAAATTGCCCATAATATTAGATGCATTAATCAGAGGGAAATGGGTCTGGGTGGGTAACCCGAGGGTCGGTGTAGACTGTTTGGGCCGAAGGGCCTGTTTCCACACTGTAGGAAATCTAATCTAATCAAATCAATGAGTCTGACTCGGAGCCTCCTGGGTGTTGGTGAATCCTCCCCACACCTCCCAGGGCTTCCTTCTGGGACAGAACGGACTGACTTTTCCCCCCCAATCTGGAACCTCTTATTTATTCCCCTACTCCGATCCTCTGATGAGAACCATCCTGCACACACTGGCCAAATCATATCTGGTTGAATAAAAATGAACTAAAATGAATGTTCCTCTCCGTAACATCCCTGAATCTTCACCCGAGTTCTGATAACTTTCTGCAAAATACTCCCCCACTGATACGCCGACCACTTGTCCCGATACCAGGGGAGGGGCCATTCCCCTGGGACCTGTTCCCAGAGGGAGGAAGGGAGTGAGCTGCCAATGAAAGATCAATCCCACACACCCACAGCCGCTCTCCCTGGCACTGACCCACCTTGCACATACACCAACAATTGCCCAGCACTGCGCCCATGCACCGGTCTCCCCTCCTGCTGAGCATACTCCAGATCACACAGGAGCCTGAGTGATTGACAGCAGCCACTGCCCAATAGGGTGGAGGGGGCGGGGCTGGAGGACTGGGACAATGGGATTGTAAACAATGAATGAATGTGGAGGACACTGGGGGATGGACAGGTCAGTGAGGGACATGAGCAGTGCAGCAGCAGGAGGGGATCCTGGACAAACTGAGCAATGGGAGAGTCTAACAGGAGAGAAACTACAGGAAGGTTTTGTTTAGAGGCTCAGGCAGGGACAGCTGGGAGACAGTATGGCCTGGTGGCTTGGGCAGGTTTTCCAATCAGCCACTTCAAAGATGCTGTCACTCAACTTTGAACCTGATCCTCCTGGTCCAGAGGTAAGGACACTACCACCATTTCTTGGTGGACTAGAGGAAAGAAGGGAAGATGTTCTCCGTCTCACTCACATGGAAACTCCATGAGCTCCTACCACTTACTGTCTCTGGTGGGGATGGAGGAGACAGAGCAGATGGGAGCAGGGTTAGGGATATAGGGACTGCCTTTGAAAAGGAACTCACTGTGTTGGTGATATTAATAAGACTCGATACACAGTCACTAACACAAAGCTGGTGTACGTGAACTTTATCCAGAATATGAACACCCATAACTGGGTGACGCAGACTCCAATGTACAGAGTTAAGTCCTGTATACTATTAACAGCTTTGTGTGTGAGAAATCACGTCTCATGAACTTAAGTCAGGGCAAAAGGGTGGAAATCATCTACATGGTCTTCAGTAAGGCGTTCAAGAAGGTTCCCCATGGGAGATTAGTTAGCAAGGTTAGATCTCACGGAATACAGAGAGAGAACGAGCCGTTTGGATACAAAACTGGCTCAGAGGTAGAAGACAGAGGGTGGTGCCAGAAGGTTACTTTTCAGATTGGAGACCTGTGACCAGTGGGGTGTCACAAAGGATCGGTGCTGGATCCACTAATTTTCATAATTTATATAAATGATTTGGAAGTGAATATAGAAAGTATTGTTAGTAAGATGACATCAAAATTGGAGGTGTAGTGGACAGTGAATAAGATTATCTCAGATTACAACGGGATCTTGGTCAGATGGTTGAGGATTGGCAAATGGAGTTTAATTCAGATAAATGTGAGGTGCTACATTTTGGAAAAGCAAATATTAGCAGGATGTATACACTTAATGGTAAGGTCCTCGGGAGCGCTGCTGAACAAAGAGACCTTGGAGTGCAGGTTCACAGCTCATTGAAAGCAGAATCGTAGGTAGATAGGATAGTGAAGAAGGTGTTTAATATGCTTTCCTTTATTGGTCAGAGCACTGAGTATAGGAGTTGGGAGGTCATGTTGCGGCTATACAGACATTGGTTAGGTCATGCTTGGAATATTGCGTGCAATTCGGGTCTCCTTCCTCTCAAAACAATATTGTGAAACATGAAAGGGGTCAGAAAAGTATTACAAGCATGTTGCCAGGGTTGGAGGATTTGAGCTATAGGGAGAGGATGAATACACCGTTTTCCCTGGAGCGTCAGAGGCTGATGGGTGACCTTATAGAGGTTTATAAAATCAGTAGGGGCATGGATAGGGTAAATACACAAGGTCTTTTCCCTGCGGTGGGGAGGAGGTACGATGGGGGGTGGGAGACAGAGGGGGGAGACTGAGAGGGGAGGGTGACGGTTAGCTTGTAGATCTACAACACAATCCTGTTCCTGTTTTCTCCCCATCCCCTTCAATCCCTCTGAAGGGCTCAGAGTAAGTGCACAGACCCTGGAAAATAGAGCTTTAGGGTGACCAAGTGCTGAAGGTTGCATTTGGGACGTTGACCTTTATTAGTCTGTGCACTTTATCAATAAATGGACCTGGGTTCAATTCCACTGTTCTGGATTCATGTCAGTGGCCACAGACGCGCCTGTCTCTGACCCTGACTACTGGATCCCCTGTCACTATAGCTCTGCCATTCTCCTTCCTCCTGTTCTGTGCAGCGGAGCTCTCTGTGGGGTCATGAACCTGGCTGTTGCTGATTTCCCCTGAGAGGCAACCCCATCTGTTCCCTCCCTTATAGAATCCCAAGCGGTGCACAATATCTGTATGAGAAGCGAAATGATCATGGGGAGTCCTGCACTCCCTTCCTGAGCCTTTTGCTTGATCTGATGGTCACCCATTCCCTTTCTGCCTGTGTAACCCTCACCTGCAGTGTGACTAACTCACTAAACGTGCCGTCCATAGCATTCTCAGTATTGCTCCACAGTGAGTCCACTCTCAGCTCCAGGTCTGAAAAGCAGTTTCCCAGTAGCTGCAGATGGACACCCTTCCTGCACACACAGCCGTCAGGGACACTGGAAGTGTCCCTTATTTCCCACATTGTACAAGAGGAGCGCCCCACGGGTCTGAGGGCTCCTGTAACAATGTGTCTCTAGTTTCAGCTAGTTACTCCCATTAGGAGAATTTAAATGAGCAAAAACCTTCCTTCTCTTCCAACATTTCCATTATCATCAAAAGCCCCGATCTTTACTTAAGCTGACATTTTACACTTTAAAAACTGTTTTAAAGAAAACACTCAGCAGGTATCGCTTACAACTTGGCTGTTCCCTTTGGGAACATGTGAATTGCTGAATGGCCTGGACTAAAACTGAAGCTGTGGTTCACCTTCTCCCTGTCTCCCCTCGCTCTATTTACACCCAACTCCAAAACACTCTCATTGAACCAAGCAGCCCTCACGGTGCAGCCCTGTCATTTTCATTGTCTGCTCACACCTACACTGCCCTCAGCCTCCTGTACTGTTCCAATGCATCTCAATGGGAGCTGAAGAACTGCATCTCATCTTTCAATTCAGCCCTTTGTAACCCCAGAGTCAATACGGACCTCAGCAGTTTCTGAATGAACAGACAGTTGTCAAAACCTGGAACATTCCACCCGAAATGGTGCTGGAATTTGAGTCCATAAGGAATTTTAATCAGAAGCTTGCAGGGAATTGAAAATGAGGAGTTTACAGGTTAACATCAGAAAGTGGGTGATTGGGTCTAAATCTGACAGTTCCTATGTAGAGACGAGGTGTAATTTGGACAAATCTGCGTTCCCTCTCAGGGCCCAGAATTGAGCACAAACCCAAAGGGTGATCCCTTGGAACATCTTTCTGCTTTTTGCTTGAAAAAAAAGAGATACTTTCCCACAGACAGAACAGACACACCTTTCTCCTTCCCCAGTTAAATGTCAATGGTATTCCGATCCTGATGACCCTGCTGACGATAGAAAGTTGATTTTGAGATCCCTGTCTCAATTATTAAATAAAATCCTATAAAATGAATTCACAAAATAAAACTCACAGTCAGTGCAGGCTGAACAGTAAAGACAAATACTTCTCTTGGTATGTGTTTGATGTGTAAATGCTCCTCTTCAAATCACCCCGACCCCACCCAGGAAGAGGATATGCCCATGCGCCTCGCTGTACCTTGTCCCCAATAAAGATGGTGGCCATAACCCAGAACCCATCACCGCCTGAGGCCCACAGCCGTTTTCCCATTTGCTGTAAACGTGGGACCAAGAGTTTCTAATTCAGGCCTAACTACCTGTACAGAGTGTAATTAAACCCTTCCAGTCTAAACTGATCCAACTCCCCTTTTCCTCCTTCTGCACACACTAAGGGTCATTCTAGGTCCAGTGACCCTCACTCAGAACTGACTGCAGCTGGGAAAATTAGAATCCCTACAGTGTGGAAACAGGCCATTCGGCCCAACAAGTCCACACTCACCCTCTGAAGAGTTTCTCAACCAAACCCATTCCCCGACCCTATTATTTACATTTACCCTGACTAATGTACCTAACCTATACATCCCTGAACACTACGGGAAATTTAGCTTGGCCAATTCACCTTACTGCACATCTTTGGACTGCAGGAGATAGGGGGTAAAGAGTAAATAATAGGTGGGGACAGAGCCCAAAAGAAAAAATAACATTTGGAAAGAAAGGAGTAGATAACAATCTGCTGGGAGGGTGAATAGCTGTGAATGGAGGGGACAGGAACCTGTGTCTGGCAGCAGCTCAGTGGAGGTGCTGGAAATGGCAGTTGATGATCTACGTTCTGCTGCAAAACAGACCCTGATCTTCCAGCTGCCTGCTACTTTAACACACGAACCTGTTCCCTGGCCAACATCTCTGTCTCATGCTTACTGCAGTGTTCCAGTGAAGCTTGATGCAAGCTGGCAGAACATTCCAAAACACACCATATTTCAAGGACTGCAATTTCCCCTCCTACGTGGTCAACAATACCCTCCAGTGTATCTCCACCACTTCCCGCACCTCTGCCATTGAACCACACCTCTCCAACTGCAACAAGGATAGAACCCCCCCCAGTCCTCACCTTCCACCCAGATACAACGCATCATCCTCCGCCATTTTCACCACCTACAATCAGATCCCACCGGAGATATATTTCCCTCTCCATTCCTTTCAGCATTCCACAGAGACCATTCCCTGTGAATCCTAGTCAGAGCCATGCTCCCCAACAACCCACCTTCCACTCACAGCACCTTCACTTGTCAATACAAGAGGTGCAAAACCTGTGCCACACCTCCCCCTCACCTCCAACGGACCATTCCCCATCCAGCAGAGATTTTCCTGCACATCCAAACACCTCACCTATTATGGCCTTTGCTTTCGATGTTGTCTCCTGGGACACCAACTTGCGGAATGTTTCAGGGAGCATTTCTGGGACACATGCACCAACCAACCCCACCATCCTGTGGCTGACCACTTCAACTTCCCTACCCACTCCTCCAAGGACATGCAAGTCATGGGCCACCTCCACCACCAAATCCCAGCTACCCGACGCCTGGAGGAAGAAATTGGGACCCTTTAACCACAGAATCAAGGTTTCCTCATCTCCCCTCCCCTGCCTTATCCCAGATCCAACCCTCCAACTCGACACCACGCCCTTAAACTGTCCCACCTGTCCACTTTCCTTTCCAATTATCCACTCCACCCTATCTCCATTACCCTCTAACTACATCTACCCATTGCCTTCCTAGCCCACTTCCCACCAACACCACACATCCCTCTTATTTATCTCTCAGCCTCTTACTTCCCACCCCACTCCCAATCCCGGCATTCCTGATGAATGGAATATGCCCAAAACGTCGATTATCCTTCTCCTGGGATGCTGCCTGACCTGCTGTGCTTTTCCAGCGCCACATGTTAACGCAAGTTGGAAGAACAACACCTTATCTTCTACTTGGGGACCCTGCACCCCTCTAGCCCCAGTATCAAAATCAATAATTTAGGTCCTGAACTCTCCAATGTCCTAGCGCCATAGCCTCTTAACCCACACACCAGGCCTTGTTAGTACATAACCTACCATTACACATTAGCTATAGTTAGCCACCAACAGTCCCCATAAACGGCTATTCACCCTGCCCCAGCCAGATCGTTATCCACTCCTTTGTCCAACTGCTCCCATCTCTTTGGACTCTATCACCACCTATCATTTACTCCTTAACCCCGATCTTCTGCATATATACCAACATTTTTTTTCAGTAGCATCAGTTCTGAGGAAGGGTCAGCAGATCCAAAATGTTAACTCCGATTTCTCTTCACAGATGCTGCCAGACCTGCTGAGCTTTTCCAGTATCTTTTGGCTGTTGAGTGAGATTTACAGCATCCGCAGTTCTTTTGGTTCTAATTTACCAGGAATTTCTAATTTAAGTCTAGCAGCCTAAAACTGTGCGTTTATAAACCCTCCCAGTCCACAATAACTCAATTTCTTCCCCAGACTTTGCAGTCTCTCCCACTCCCTTCACACTCATGAGGACCTCTCTCACAGTGACACTGCGCCTGCACAGCTCATGGCCATGTGTTGGCCTGCTGGACCCACCCCAATTCACTCCCATTGGCCGAAGGATCACGCCAATTCTCCTATTGGTCTGAAGCTGCTGTCAATCACCTGGGCCCCATTGTGACATGAGTGGGCTCCTCCCAAGAGCATCGGATGATGAGGGGTGACCTCATAGAGCTTTCTAAAATCATGAGGAGTATGGATGGGAAAAATAGACAAGGGCTTTTCCCTGGGGTGGGGGAGTCTAGAACGAGAGGGTGTAGGTTTAAGGTGAGAGGGGAAAGATTTAAAAGGGACCCAAGAGGCAACTTTTTTCACACTGAGATGGGTGCCTGTATGGAATCTTCTGTTTGGGGAAGTGGTGGAGGCTGGTACAGTTACACCATTCGGCATCTGGATGGGCATGTGAATAGGAAGGGTGTAGAGGGATATGTGCCAAATGTTGGGATATCTGGTCGGCATGGACCAGTTCAACCAAAGGGTCTAATTCCATGCTGTATGTCTCTTGGACTCTGCCCTGGGATGAGCTTCATCATTCACAGTGAATGGGGCAGTAACGCAGAGCACAGGGGTTTGGGGCTATTCAGCTGTACTGGCCCCTCTGGAGATGGTGCCAGTCTATCCCAACTCACCTCCCATTTGTCTATAGCCTTCCAAATCCTTCCTTAAAAAAAGTTAAATTCCAAATTTGTTTTCTCAATAACTACTGAATCTGCGTCCAAACTGTTCCAGATGCTCAGAACTTAGTGAGTACAATAATCTTCACATTTTTAACCTGTTTTATTTGCCATTTACCTGAAGGTAGTTACTCAAAATTGTGACATTAATAATTTCTCCGTCTGTCTCTCTGTAAATTAAATATCCTGGAAACAAATCTGCTCCTGGTCGAAATCCCTGCCTAACCTTCTCAGCTCCAAGGAGAATTAGTTGATCTTCTGCTAACTCTCCATAAAAGAGAAACCCATCTTAATTTTAGTAGTGCCATAAAGATGTACAGCAGAGAAACAGACCCTTCGATCCAACTTGTCCATGCCGACCAGATATCCTAAATTAATCATCATCCCATATGCCAGCTCTTGGCCTGTATCCTTCTAAACTTTTGCTAATCACATACAACATCTCAAAGGCATAACTGGGTACTTGTACCTGCCTCCACACTTCCTCTGGCAGCTCCTTCCACACACGTACTATGTTCAGCTGGAAACATTGCCCTTTAGATCCCTTTTAAATCTTTTCCCTCACACCTGAAGCCTGTGCCCCCAAGCTTTGGACTCACATATCCTGGGAATAAGACTCTGGGATTTCATCCTATCCATGCTCCTCACAAATGTATCCGATGCTCCAGGAAACAGCCCCAGCCTATTCACCCTCTATCTATATAGCTCAAACCCTCAACCCTAGCAACATCTTTGCAGATCTTTTCCGAACCCTTTCAAATTTCATAATATCATTCCGATAGCGGGGAGACCAGGACTGAAAGCAGAATTCCAGAAGTGGCTGAATCAATGTGCTGTGCAGCCGCAGAATGACATCCCAACTCCACTACTCAATGTACTGACCAGTAAAGGCAAGTACACCAAACACCTTGTTCACTACCCTGCCTATGATTCCACTTTCAAGGAACTATGAACCTGCACTGAAGATCTCTTTGTTCAGCAACACCCCCAGGACCTTCCCATTAAGTGTATAATTCCTGCCCTCATTTGCTTTTCCAAAATGGAGCACCTCACATTTATCTGAAATAAACTCGATCTGACAATCCTCAGCCCATTTGATTGAAGTCCCATTGTACTCTGAGGTAACCTTCTTTACTGTCCAGTGCACCTCCAATTTTGATGTCTACTGTAAGCCTACTAACTATACCTCATATATTCACACACAAATCATTGATATAAATGATGAAAATCAGTGACCCAGCACTGATCCTTACACCATATTGCTCATCACAGGCCTCCAGTCCGAAAAGCACTACTCTCTCCGTCCCCAACCTTCCCGCCAATTGTATCCAAACAGCTGGCTCTCTCTGCATCCCATGGTGTCTAACTTGCTAACCAGTCTGTTATGTGGAACCTTTTGGAATGTCTTTCTGAAGTCCAAGTTAGTGATGTATGTACAAAGCCATTGCTGACTATCCTAATCACTTCTTACATTTCCAATTACATATAAACCTGTCCTTCAGAATTCCTTCCAACACCTTGTCTGCCACTACCCTCAGGCTCACCAGTGTATTGTTCCCTGGCCTTTCCTCATCACCTTTCTCAAATAATGGCTCCTGTCTTGCAGCACCTCACCTT